>NC_142740.1:1063333-1247500 GCF_051943395.1 Hippocampus bargibanti | reverse complement strand
ACGTCGGGAGATGAAAGCAACACGTACGCGACGGTAAAAGTTGAAACGGGACACGCCGGACATTTGACGCCGTCGCGCATCAAAAACACTCGTCCCGCTCGGGCCACGCTTGGATCACATGATGCCTTGTCGCCTTATTATTCAATTTGAGAGCTGCCAGGCGGGACAAACGCCACGACAAGCTCCTCTGGGAGCGGACGCGGCGATGTTTTTGTCGGCAATTTGCTCACGTAATCAAATGTGTTTGACGTCTTTAATGTGTCACTTCAAGATGACGAGTGAGCGCCGTTCACTACAGACCGAGCCAATCAAAGAAAAGAAGGCGGGGTTTAAATGTTTAAAGGTTTAGCTGGATTAGGGTCATCGTTCGGACAGGTTAGCTTTTAAGGGGTTCGATTTAGGGTTGGTTTTGGCTAGGTTGTTAGGTTTGGGGATTTTAGGATTGGTTAAGGTTTGTTAATTAAGACTTTAATGGTAGAATCAGACTTGGTAACTCTGTGCCAGAAAAGTATGAGGGTATCCCGAATCCAGGCGTAGCCATCTTCTACCCAAAGACAGAAGATCTACCCAAGACCATAACAAGCAACGGTTATCGAACGGCTTCTAATTAGCTTCCGAGTGACCTGAAAGTCATTCCAGAGAGTGGGACCAGCAACGAAAAAGGCTCCATCCCCACTGAGCCTCCGTTTAGTTTTAGACTTTAGAACCCTAACCCTTGTTCCAGGTTTGAATTCCTCCTTAGGAACTCCTACTAGGGCCTACGTCTGTCTTGAACACTGACTCTGTCCTAAAACCAAATTTGAAACTGTCCTTGAAAACTTTTACTTGACTCCTAACCGTCCGTGGTTGCAAACCCTAAATCGGGCTTGAAACCCTACTTTGAAACTCAAGATCCCGAATCCAGGCGTAGCCATCTTCTACCCAAAGACAGAAGATCTACCGAAGACCATAAGTAACGGATGTCGAAAATCTTCTGATTAGCTTCCGAGTGACCTGAAGGTCATTCCAGAGAGTGGGACCAGCAATGGAAAAGGCTCCATGCCCTCTCAGCCTCTGTTTAGTTTTAGACTTTAGAACCCTAACCCTTGTTCCAGGCTTGAATTCCTCCTTAGGATCTCCGACTAGGGCCTAAGTCTGTCTTGAACACAGATACTGTCCTAAAACCAAATTTGAAACTGTCCTTGAAAACTTTTACATGACTCCTAACCGTCGTTCAAAGCCCTAAATCGGGCTTGAAACCCTACTTTGAAACTCAAGATCCCGAATCGAGGCGTAGCCATCTTCTACCCAAAGACAGAAGATCTACCGAAGACCATAACAAGTAACGGATGTCGAAAATCTTCTGATTAGCTTCCGAGTGACCTGAAGGTCATTCCAGAGAGTGGGACCAGCAACGAAAAAGGCTCCATCCCCACTGAGCCTCCGTTTAGTTTTAGACTTTAGAACCCTAACCCTTATTCCAGGCTTGAATTCCGCCTTAGGATCTCCTACTAGGGCCTAAGTCTGTCTTGAACACAGACACTGTCCTAAAACCAAATTTGAAACTGTCCTTGAAAACTTTTACTTGACTCCTAACCGTCGTTCAAAACCCTAAATCGAGCTTGAAACCCTACTTTGAAACTCAAGATCCCGAATCGAGGCGTAGCCATCTTCTACCCAAAGACAGAAGATCTACCGAAGACCATAACAAGTAACAGATATCGAAAATCTTCTGATTAGCTTCCGAGTAGCTTATAGGGGGTGCCTGTTTGTCACCATATGGTTACCGCCCCCATCCTCAAAGCCCTATTCGCAAACAACCCGAAAAAAACCCAAAAATGTTCATTTGCCAAGCGCTAACCACTAAATGATTCATACAAGTGCGCATTTTAGTCCATCTTTGACGCCGTCACGCCGTGGGAAACAAATAGCAGTTTATGCTGAGGATGAACTATTCAAATGAGGCGTGTAAAATAAATAAGTGGAAGGAGCCGTATACATATTTACACGAGACGTTTGCCATGTGTGATATTGGGAGATAAACCCGAGCGCAGACGTTGAAGAAGGAAGAAGAAGAAGAAGAAAAAAAAAGATGTACAATGAACGAGGCAAAAAGTGCTCTGGGATATTTAGCGCCAATAATTTATGAGCAGCAAATAAATGATTCATTTTCCGCCGACTTGAAGTATTTATCCGGCATCGGCCATTAGAGGAGGCCGGTTAAAGCGCGGCTCCAGATATTAGCATATTTACGTTGGCATTTTCACGATTGTGACGTGTTTGCTTTTAAGACTTCGGACCACCTCTCGGGCTCCTTCGCCGCGTGTTTAAAGTATCGCAACGACTTGTTTGGAGTATTTAGCGTCAATATCTACTCATTTATTGATAGCGTTCAGCAGAATTCTTGATTTAAAAAGTGCAGGCTTGAATCGCATTCGTGGATGTTTGGAAAATGGAGTTATGGGGAGGAATAACGATGGCGTTGAACTGCGGCTTGATCACATTTTTTGTTTTGGTAGAACTGAATCGGGAATCATGTGTTGGGGAAAATGAGATGGAGTTTTGACCGCTTTATTTGACAGGATTCTTCATTTAAAATTGAATGCAATGGGCATGAATGTGGTATGTCAAATAAGTCAATACATAAATAGACGTGCAAATAAATAAAGAAATAAATAAATATATAAGTGAATAAATGAATAAATAAATAGTTAAAAAAGAAAGATAAAAAATAAAAATAAATAAATATATACACAGACAAACAAATAAATAAATACATAAGTAGATGAGTGAATAAATTAATGAATAAACAAACACATAAATAAATAAGTAAATAAAAAATAAACATACAAACTAAAAAAAAAAAATATATATACACAGATACACGGATAAATCAATCAATCAATCAATCAATCAATCAATCAATAATCAAATAAATACACGAGCGAATAAATAAATAAATAAATAAATAAATACATACATAAATAAATATAAAAAATATATACACAGACACACAAATAAATAAATGAATAAATAAATAGACGGGTGAGTAAATCAATAAGTAAATAAAAAAAATTAAATAAATAAAAAAATAAATCTAAATATTTATACACAGACACACGAGTAAATAAATAGACGAGTGAATAAATGAATAAATAAATACACACGTAAATAAATAAATATATACAAAGACACACAAATAAATAAATAGATGAGTGTATAAATGAATGAATAAATAAATACATTGAAAATGAACATAAAAAATACAAATAAATAAATATATACACAGACACACGAATAAAAAATTAAATAAATAAATAGACAAATGAATAAATGTATAAATGAATGAATAAATAAATAAGTACATAAAAATGAACATAAAATTACTAATAAATACATATATTTGTTTTTTCTCGGGTCAACTATATATATGAACTCATTTATTGATAGAAACGTGCAAAAAAATGCGTCCATTCCAGTGCCAGGGCTTTTGTCATCTTCACTCAAATTCCAGGACTCACAAAATATTGAATTTTAGCACAACATAAACAATTAATGCAGTGTTAGCAACCTTTGACTCTCTTCTTTCATCAGAAAAAAAAAGAGTTCATTACTAAGTTATAATTGGTCTGGAGTTATCTGAGCTTGAAATGGGGGCAGACGTACACAATCCAATGCAATACATACATATTGGTTTATAGAGCGATTTAACAGGTGAAACTGTAAAAAAGCGCTAACATGGACAAAAGTGAAATGCTGCCCCCTTGTGGAAGGTAAAAAACATAGCCAGAGGTCTGACCAGTGCTTTATCGGCACCCTTGCAAGAAACCCCAAAATCTGGACATATTTGTCATGCTTTTCAATTCCGGAATAAATTCGGGAATGACAGTGAATGAGTTAAAGCAGTGTTTGTTTCTCTATTTTATTTGATTATTGAAAATGTATTAAAGGGGGGGGGGGCAGTTGTTTATTTATGTACGCCGGCGGGTTGCTGTTGACGTCACGCGAGCCCGTTTAAAACATTTAACCCACTTCTTTCCACCGCCAAACGTCTCATTTTTTCTTTTTCTTTTTTGAAGGCGCTCCTTCACTGCAGGCTGTACTTTGTAGCCTTTTCAACGCACCGCCATCAATTCAAACCCCCCCCACCCCCACCCACCCTTCCCAGCACTCTCGTTAGCGTTACGCTATAGGTGTTAGCGCTACGCTAAAGAAGCAGGCAGCGGTCGTCATCATAAATCCTGCAGGTGGCCTGTGGGTATCTTTCACATTAATCGTCTGCCTGCCGCGTCTTATGTGCACTTTTGAAACATTAACAAGACCTTTGAGAGCAAGGCCGAACGAAGAGTGAGGAGTGTCGAGGGGGGAGGGCGCGGGCGGGGTTGTACGTACGGGGCCTGCGGGGCGCTAGCGAGCTTTCATGTTTTATTGAAGAGAAACAAATTATTTTGGCCTTCGCTGTTTGGCTTCAGAAAGGGAGGAGACGAGAGGCGCGGCGCCTTCAAACGTTAGCGCTGCGCTAACTCAAACTGATGGACGACGACGACATGCTCGGGAAAAAAAGAAACACAACTAAATACATGTTAAATTGTGCTTAGGAAGGATTGATAATAAAGAAGGTAAGCCAGAAGGATAATAATAATAATAATAATAATAATAATAATAATAATAATAATAATAATAATAATAATAATAAGAAAACCAGAAGAAGAAAAGAAGGCAAAAAGAAGAAGATGAAGAAGAAGAAAACAAGAAGAAGAAGATGAAGAAAACAAGAACAAGAAGAAAACAAGAAGAGAAGAAGAAAAGAAGAAGAGAAGAAGAAGAAAACAAGAAGAGAAGAAGAAGAAGAAGAAAAAGAAGAAAACAAGAAGAGAAGAAGGAAAGAAGAAAAGAAGAAGAAGAAGAAGAAAAAGAAGAAAACAAGAGGAGAAGAAGAAGGAAAGAAGAAAAGAAGAAGAGAAGAAGAAGAAAACAAGAAGAAAAAGAAGAAAACAAGAAGAGAAGAAGAAAACAAGAAGAGAAGAAGAAGAAGAACAAAAAGAAGAAAACAAGAAGAGAAGAATAAGGAAAGAAGAAGAAGAAGAAGAAGAAGAAGAAGAAGAAGAAAACAAAAAGAAGAAAAGAAGAAGAAGAAAAGAAGAAAACAAGAAAAGAAGAGGAAGAAGAAGAAGAAGAAAACAAAAAGAAGAAAAGAAGAAGAAGAAAAGAAGAAAACAAGAAAAGAAGAAGAAGAAGAAGAAGAAGAAGAAGAAGAAGAAGAAGAAGAAGAAGAAGAAGAAGAAGAAAACAAAAAGAAAAGAAGAAGAAAACGTGTCTGGCGAGCACAAACGTCATTAGCGGATGCTAATGATGCTAAGTCAAGTGTAAGAACGAAACCCCCGACGGGAGGCGGCGCTAACCCGGAAAACGACGGCAAAGACAAAACGGCACGTTAGCCAGCTTGCGCGGCGCTCGCCCCAGCTAGCGCCGTCCTCTGGAGCGCCCGCCTTCGATTTCCGCATGATTAACGGCGCGAACGCCGATTGCGTTAATATAACAAGTCGCCTTGCCTTCAGTTGTTGCCTAATGTGCGAACGACACATTAGCGAAACGCGCCAGCGATTCCATCCGGGCTCTGTGCTAATCGCTAACGGAGCGTGATTGGTTGCATCCAATTATTTTGGACGTCATTGCCAATGCTGATGATTTGTCGATAACAACATTCAAATGAGTAAAAAAATAAAATAAAATTAATTGACATTTGAAATGACACTTTTTTTTCCATGTGTCGAATGTTGTGCGTGGTTTGTTTTTGGGAGCAACTTTTTTCTTCAGTTGAAAATTTGTTTTGATGGAAGAGGGAATTGTCAGGAGACCATCATATTATTTGGCCCACTTATTGAAGAATAATAATAATAATACATTTCATTTATAAGCGCCAACAGCTAGCCAGCTCGACAGCTAATAGCTAGCCAGCTAGCTAATGCATAGCTAAGAAATAGCTAAGAGATAGCCAGATCGCCAACAGTCAGCCAGCTAGACAGCTAATACAGTACCTAGCCAGCCAGCTAATAAATAGCTAATAGATAACCAGATAGCCAACAGCTTGATAACTTACAGCTAGACAGCCAACGGCTAATAGCTAGCCAGCCAGATAGCCACACATCCTCATCGGTACTTCTATCGATTTCAGTGTCCAGTGTTTGCATTTTGGCTAAACCGGCGACCGGTCTTGAGTTCACCCTGCCTCTCCGGCGACTACGAAAATAGATGGCAAACGCCGGCGGGCGGAGCTTTAGTTTAATGAGATCACATTGGCCCCCGTGACCTCCTGCTTGGCGGAAGGTCACGGAGCGCATTGAAAAGATCCTGGGAACCGTCCGACGTCGGCTACGTCGGGCAAACCCGCGTTTGTCGCGGCCGTGTTAACAAGCGGACGGGACCTTTGGTTGCGCTGGACGCTTGACACCATTGATTTTTGTCCCGGCGACCGGTCAAGGGAGCCGTAATCGGGCGGCGGAGCGACTCATAGATTGAGACTGGCGCCTCAGACGCCAAGCTGACAAATCATTGCCGGGTCTCCTTTGGGGGTCAATCAACTGCTTCCCACTGGCTTACTTTTATACCTTTCAATGCTACAACGCTAGTTAGAGCCATCCATCCATCTCGCTAGATCGCTAGCTAGCTAGATAGGAATTAGTAAATAAGGTTTTAAGTTTAGTAAATGTCATCTCTAGCTAGCTAGGTATTTATTAGCTATGTATTAGCTAATTATCTAGCTAGCTATTAGCTGTCTAGCTGGCTGGCTGTTAGCGGTCTAGCTGTTTCCTATCTCTTAGCTATTTATTTGCTATACAATAGCTAGCTAGCTCTCTATCTATTTGAGTTACTTCCGGGTTGAGTGAACGCTGGCGCGTGTGCCTGCCGCTGCTCACCCACGGAAAAACTGATGCTGCGACTGTAAAGTGACCTTGAGCGTTTTGAAAATCGCTTAGAGATGAAATGTACTATTAGTATTAGTATTTTAGTATAAGTATAGGTATAGGTATTATAAGTATGAGTATTAGTGTATTAGTATTTTAGTATAAGTAGCAGAATCACAATCAGAAAACCTTTATTCGTCCCACAATGGGGAAATTTGCATAAGTATAAGTATTAGTGTATTAGTATTTTAGTATAAGTACAAGTATAAGTATATGTATAAGTATTGTATTTGTTGTTATTATTATTATTATTATTATTATTATTCCGCCTGTCTCCAGCTTGAAATTGTTTCGCCCAAGTCATCATCATCATCATCATCATCATCATCACGACGAATGCGTTTTTATTTCTTTTTATAATGCGGCACAAAGCAGAGATAAAAGTGAGTACTTGTCACATTATTTTTTTTTTTTATGTAACGTGACTGACGCCGCCGTTCGCTTTGTCGTCTTTTCGGCAGACGGAAACGTGTCAATAGCGGCGGCGTATACGGGATAAACTGTCACCATTTCTTCCCGCCGCTCGGGGAGGATGACTTGTCACGTCGCGTTAGCGCAAACACGCAAAATTTACGCCACTTTTTCTTTGTTTTTTTTATTTTTTTTTAAGAGTGTGTGTGTGTGTGTGTGTGTGTGTGTGTGTGTGTGTGTGTGTGTGTGTGCGTGTGGCTTTTGCTTTGCTCCTTTTTTTTGTCGCTATCGGAGACGATTTAGCTCACAAACGTCTCAAACTAGCAAAATGGAGCGTGACGCCTAGCAAATGGTGTCGCGGAATGTTAACGTCAATATCACTTTCCCTCCAAAAAGCAAAAAGTATTTCTTAAACCAAACTGAAAAACCGTGTGAAAAGCTCAAATGGATACCATTTTAATCATACATTTATATATATATATATATTTTATATAAATAGACGTATTATAGTATAAGATAATCAACTAAAATATATATATATATATATATATATATATATATTGTTTATTTTAGAGATAGATAGATAGAAAACTTTATTGATAGTTCAAAGAGGGTACAGAAAGTGCTGAAGAATGAATGACTGTGTCTTTGTGTTGTCATATTATCTGTTA
Organism: Hippocampus bargibanti; assembly: GCF_051943395.1. Taxonomy (NCBI): domain Eukaryota; kingdom Metazoa; phylum Chordata; class Actinopteri; order Syngnathiformes; family Syngnathidae; genus Hippocampus; species Hippocampus bargibanti. Next base: position 1,239,474 of record NC_142740.1, on the reverse strand, counting down.
TTCCGTTTTTTGTTTTTTACTTTAATTCCGGATTATATCATTATATCATTATGTTTTTATTTTAATTTATTATTATTATTATTATTATTGTTATTGTGATTATTAATATTATTATTTGAGTTACTTAGAAATGAAATGTATTATTATTATTACCGTATCTATTAGCTAGCTGGCTAGGTTTCTATCTATTTGAGTTACTTCTGGGTTGAGTAAACACTGGCGCGTGTGGCTGCCGCTGCTCACCCACGGAAAAACTTATCCTGTTACTGTAAAGTGACCTTGAGAGTTTTGAAAGGCGCTTTGTAAATGAAATGTAACGTCATTATTATTATTATTATTATTATTATTAAGCGTTAAAAAATGTAATGTTGTTGTTAGCTAAAAAACGCTAGCATACAGTAAATCGCCATAAACGACTTCTTTGCTGTCACATTGACAGCGTCAAAGAATCATTCCGTGGCGAACAAACATTGACGTAAATGTGATATAATAATGACAGTTATTAATAAGTGAAGTAAACAACCACGGGTGAGTGATATTTAATTGGCGCGGCGCCGAGTTGGCGGGCGGCGAAAAATTAAAGGCAAACTCTTTGATGTGCTGCAAGATTTCTAAGCGGCGCGCATTTGAATATTTAAAAGTTGGGCGTGCGCGGCAGCTTTTTTTTTTGATGTGCCAGATGATTAGCGAGAGGGTTTGTTCGGGGAAACTCACGCTAAACGGACGTGGAAGAGGCAAGCCAGGAGGCGTCGCGGCTAAATTGCACCTTTTTTTCCTATTTTTTATTTTTTTTAAGCTGCACCGTAAACAGTTGATTCAAAATTGTCCTCCCCCCTCCCTCCTTTACCGCTTTTATGTCTTAATGAGACAAGACGACAGACGCTTCAAAGGCATGTCGGCGGGGGAAATGACGTGCGGCGAGAAAAGGAGGGGGGGTTGGGGGGCGGCGAAGAGGGCGTTGACGCTACCCGCGCTTGATCACAATGGCTTCTTTGTCGCCCGAAAAGAGAAATTGGCAAGGCGGCGGACATTTTGTGACGGCAGCGCAATCATTCCTTCCAACTGTGCGCACGACCCCATTTTGGCAATGATAAGTTGACGTTTACTGTGCTGATTAGGGAACCTTTAGCGCTAATGCTAACGGTAGGCTGCCACAAAAACAAGCAATGCGCTTTAGCATTTCAAATAATGTACGACCAAATGCCACTTTTATACGGGAATTGTCATCATTTATAAGGGCATCTCTTTATTTAGCTATCTAGCTGGCTACTTGGCTAACTACCTAGCTAGCTATCTATTTGCTGTCTATTAGCTATCTGGCTATCTAGCTGGCTACCTAGCTATTTATCTATTAGATATCAAGCTGGCTATCTGTTAACTAGCTATTAGCAAGTTAGCTAACTTTCTATCTGACTTATTCCGGGTTGAGTGAACGCTGGCGCGTGAAATGAAATGTATTATTATTATTATTATTATTATTATTATTAGCTATCTATTAGCTAGCTAGCTAGCTTTTAGCTGTCTACCTGGCTGGTTGTTAGCTGTTGGCTATCTGGCTATCTCTTAGCTATTTATTCGCTATACAATAGCTAGCTAGCTTTCTATCTATTTGAGTTACTTCTGGATTGAGTGAACGCTGGCGCGTGTGGCTACCGCTGCTCACCCACAGAAAAATTTCTTCTCCTGTGACTGAAAAGTGACCTTGAGAGGCGCTTATAAATGAAATGTATTATTATTAGTCATACAAGTAATGGACACATTTTTTTAATTGCAAAACTAATAAAGGAAGACAAAAAACAATCCTTTCACCTTTTCAGAATCAGGTAGCTTAGCTGGTTAATTTAGCTAACTAAGCTAAGCGTCATGGAGGCCGCTGTTGTTTACTATTCCATAAAGAAGTGATGAGTGATTGGCAGGCAAGGTTAGCGAAGCGTAAAGTGAGCTAACGCCCAAATTGTCCAGCTGACGAGCTCTCAGACCAAACTGATCAATGATTTTTATTTTATTTATTTACTTTTTTTTTTTTTTTTTTTACGGCTGACGTGACCAAAGCCCACCCAAAGAGGCTCGCTATTGACATTTGAGGCTCACGACGGAGGATCGATGGCTACCGCTCATGACGTCTGGCTGAGCAGCAGACGACGTCAACGTTGTCGATTGATTGATAAATTGATTGATTGGTCGCCGGCTGTGTGAATACGCTCTCCGGGTACTTCATTAGGTACACTCCAAAATGACAGTCAATATCACAAGAGCTGTGTTCTCAGGTGCTGGCTAGCCCCCAAGACGCTAACAGTCTTTAGCATTTTTTTTGTTAGCATTCCAGTTAGCGTGCTAGCTGTAGTTTGAATTACAGGGCTGACTGAAGAAATATAGTTGATTTTGACTCAAGTTGTGCACATTCCACCGTGAAAGACCCTGATCCACTGCTGAAAAGGACGCTTTGATCTTCTCCTCTTTCATCTAGAACTACTTCATGTCACAAAAAAGGTACAGCAAGTGCTGAAGAATGAATGAGTCTGTGTCTTTGTGTTGTCATGTTATTTGCTATTTAGTTTTTTGTTTTAACTTGATGTTACTTCCGGGTTGAGTGAACTGGCGCGTGTGGCTGCCGCTGCTCACTCACAGAGAAAAGATATCCTGTGACTGTAAAGTATCCTTGAGAGTTTTGAAAGGCTCTCATAAATGAAATGTATCATTATTATTATTATTATTATTGAACAATACTTGTGTAGCAAGCTTGCTATATAGTAGCATTAAAAAAGTTAGCATTTGCTACATTCTCATTGGGCTAGTAACTAAGCTCTCACATTTTTAGCACATCAGTGCTAATCAGTGATTTATACAATGCATGACATTCACTTAAAGGACAACCAACACCTCAACATTTTCTGGGACGCTACATTGGAGTCCTGACGGCTCGAATTGATACGGAAGGACTCCTTCAATCGATTGCAAACATGTATGCTTTGCTCTTCAGAACTATTTGAATCATATTCATAACTGGATGAGTAACAAGAAATCATCTTCTCCGAATCTGACGCCATTGTTTTGATTTGAGAGCAATGCAAGACGTCCTGACGTGATGTCACGAACAAGGGGGCGGGACCTTCTAAAACTCGCCATTTCCGGGGTCATTTTGAAGTAGTTTTGAGACACTTTAAGTCATTTTAATTGGTGTTTTGCATCTGACTAAAAATATCAGCCTGCTTGTGTTTTGGGTATTTTAGATGCTAGAAAACGTTTTTCCGATGTCAGTCAGGAAACAAACAAAAAATGGTGTCGGTTGTCCTTTAATTGACAATGCCTGCTGTTGTTTTCATGTTATTTTTATTCCGTGCAGCTCGTTTAGGCAGCAACTAAATCTCAATTAGAGAGCGCCTGGATGTCCGCCCGGGTGTCCGCCCGGGCAGCGCGTGATTGGTCTGGCGTGCCGTTGGCATGTGGTGCTAATCAAAGTGACGCTTTATTAAATAAAGCATGAAAAAAGCTTTTTTGCCGCCGCCGCCGCCGCCATGATTCATCGACACGTCGCCCATTTCCCCTCTTCAAACTCTTTGGATTTTAAAAACGCTAGATTATTTAAAGTCAAGAGTTTTACCTCTGAAAAGGAAAATAAAAGCTCGACTGATGGATTTTGAAAGAGATGAGAGCTGCCAGGAACTATCAGTACATGCTCCACGTCTCCACTGTCAGCAAGATTCAAACATGCTCCACTGACATCCTTTTCACCGTCTCTGACTAGATTCTGGCATAGCAACTCATTTGATCCATTATCATTTTAACTAGTACACTGATACCTTGGCTTACGAACTTAATTGGTTCCCAGACAGAGTGTGTAAGGCGAAAAGTGTGTATCCCAAAAATTAATTTCACATAGGAAACCATTAAAATGAGAATAATCCGTTCCCAGGTCCCCACAAAACTTCATTTTCTACTTTTTCATTCATTTTCTAAGCCTTAAAACTACACAAAAATTGTATGTATAATATATGTGCTATGGTATTATAATTAAAGAAATAAACTGTACAGTATAATAAAGTCCTTTTATTTACCTTTGTGATGGAATGGAGTGGTTGGTTTCATCAGCATAAAACACTTGATGAGGAACGTAACGTTGTTCTTTCACCATCTTGAGAAATGATCCCTTGTTAGCATTTTTTTATCTGGTCGCAGCTAGAATTAACAGAATCATAAATACTAATAATACATTTCCTTTATCAGCGCCTTTCAAAACTCTCAAAGTCACTTTACAGTCACAGGATAAGTTATTTTATGTGGGTGGCGCGTTTTGGCTGCCGCTGCTCGCCTGCAATTATTTTTAGCTTCTCCTTAGCTTTTTATTATTTATTATTTTATTCATAGTTTTATTGTTCTGTGTATTGTTCTTTTAACTGTAAAGTGTCCTTGAGTGTCCAGAAAGGCGATTGTGAATTAAATGTATTATTATTATTATTATAGATAGCTAATAGCTAGCGAATACATAGCCAATAGTTAGCGAATAGATAGCTATTAGCTAGCGAGTAGATAGCTAATAGCTAGCAAATAGATAGCTAATACCTGGCGAATAGATAGCTAATACCTAGTGAATAGATAGCTAGTACCTAGTGAATCGAGAGCAAATACCTAGCGAATAGATAGCTAATAGCTAGGTAGCTATATAGCTAATAGCTAGCGAATACATAGCCAATAGTTAGCGAATAGATAGCTATTAGCTAGCGAATAAATAGCTAATAGCTCGCGAATAGATAGCCAATACTTAGTGAATAGATAGCTAGTACATAGTGAATAGATAGCTAGTACCCAGCAAATAGATAGCTAATAGCTAGATAGCTACATAACTAATAAATAGCTAGCTAGATAACAAGATAGCCAGCTAATTGATTTTCAGTTGAAAGCAAACACGCAGCTGTAACATGTAGCATTATTGTGTGCCACAATAAACGTTTGTGACATCAATACAAACAAAAATGGCAGTCAGTGGAGTGACAATGGCGAGAACGTTTTTTTTTGCTCGAATGAGAAGGATCATAAATACAAACAATTAGCTTGCATCTTAGTTTTTACCACCTTGGCGTGTTAATAATAGTATTGTTTCATTGGACAGTTTCCTCGCGTTTCCTAGCTTGCGACAGTGCCCATCGTGCTAGCGCACAAAAAGTAGCAGGTGGACCATATAAGGTGGTCCATATTTCACCTTTTCAGGGGAAGCGGCCGAAAAAGTGACATGAGCAAAGATGGCAGCTTTTCACACGTGCCAATAAATGGCGTTGAAAGGCGTCCCGGCTTGTTTGGTCGCGGTTGAGCAACACCCGGGCCAACAAGGTGCGATTGTACACACAATTAGCTCATGGCGCCCCTTCCCCAAAAAAAAACCCAACCCGAGGCCTTTTCGCAAGCCGAGGCGCATCTAAACACTGCCTCTTACCGGAAAGTGTGAGGTGTCCGCGTCGCGCCTGTTTTGACACTTGTGACACACAATTACCGCGCGGCGTGTCCACACAAGCTCGCTTCTGGGAGGACAATCGACTCCTAGCATGTTAGCAGCTAAAGCGAATATCCACTGTGAAAATAAAAAGCATATCCAATAAAACATGCCACAGGTAAAATAACTGCTACCTCCTGACATCTCTCGTGGTGTCACTGGCGGTTATCGTTTAGTAGCAGTAGTTGTCGGAGTAGTATTTACAATAGTAGGTTGGAATAGGTAGCAGTAGTAGTCTGAGTGGCAGTGATAGGAGAAGTTGTAGTAAAAGAGAATAGTATAGCAGAGTATTGACGTTGGAATACGTGGACAGATTTTGTATAAAAAGTACGTGTGTATTAGTAATGCCATTGTAATTTAAGTACAATATCAGTAGTAATCTTATACAGTACAGTATAGCTAATTGTCGTCGAACCAGTACTTGTACGAGTCATGAAGTACCACTGTGGTAACAGTAGCAGTATTAACGGTCGTTATTGTGTAATATTCTTAGTAGTCGTCTGGCGTAATAGTGGTAATGTACAAGTAGGCATTGTAGTAGTAGTAGCAGCGAAGACATAGCAGTACGTACTTAGCAGTAGTTCTGAAGCAATAATCATAGTTGCGTTTCTGTAGTAGTCGTAGGACAGGTTGTACAGGTAGTATTCGTAGTATAGTAGTAGTCTAGTAGTAGAAGTGGAGTAATTGTCATCGTATCAACAGTAGGACATTTATCATAGTTGCAGTAATAGTAGTAGTAGTAGTACTAGTAGTAATAGTAGTAGTGCAGGTGCAGTCGTAATAGTATATCGCAGCTTGGCAGTGTAAGTATTACATGAGCTGCAAAAATACACACTGCTGTACATACACATACTGGCTATCCTCATATACACACAGACAAACAAGCATAGTAAAGTTGTCATCTACGGGGAGGCCATCTTGTGTGTGTACGTGGAGACGTGGGCTGACAGGAAGGGAGGCAGAATAGAGCAAGTGAGTCGAAAAGTGTGCATTCGCGTCCTCATTAGCCTATCTACACACCAACAAACAAACAAATACACACACACAGGTGAAAGCACAATGTCAACGTCAGGACACGTCTGTCGCCCGACGTTTGTCACGGGGCTCCCGGGCCTTCACTTGTCATTTTTTTTTTTGGGGGGGGGATTCCGACGACGGCAGGCAAGGTGGAGCTTAATTATCCGATTCTTGCCACCACGAAAACCTCGGACGCCCTCCAACTAAGAACAATCTCACCCTCGTCAACACACAGACACACACAAGATGTTCGGGGGTGTTGTTATTTCACAACTTGTTTTTCGCTAGGGGTTGAGCAATGAGCTTGTGATGTCATAATGATGTCACACCAAGAAGATCAAAATGCCGCACCCAATAGCTTTGATTTTCTTCAAAAGAGGACCCTGCACCTTATACAACGGCTGTGTGCCTTATATGTGAAGTCATTGGCCACAACAGGTCTCGCAACTACTGTCAGCAGTAGCAGACTCCACCCCCTAGAAGAAGTAGTGCGTAACCACAGTCTCTACTATAGCGCCGGCCTTGAAAACCGAATCTGTCCTAAAACCACATTTCAAACTTTCCTTGAAAACTTTTACTTGACTTGGAAACACTAAATCTGGCTTGAAAACCTACTTTGGAATTCAAGAAACCAAGTCCAGTCGTAGCCATCTTCTACCCAAAGACAGATGATCTAATCAAGACCCTAACAAGGAATCGAAAAGACCGAGGCCATTTCAAGATTTGAAGACAAATAATACGATATTGAAAAAAAATGGATAGGGAGCCAGCGAAGGGATGCCAGAGTATGAGTTACGTGCTCCCTCTTACGAGTACCAGTCAAGAGGCAGTCTAGTGTAGTGTAGAAAGTTGCCATGGTCAAGTGAGATTAGTCCAGAGTTGCGGTGGTGGTAGTTGCGGGAGTAGTAGTAATAGAAAGTAGTAGTAGTAGTCGAAATTACCAGTAGTAGTGGTGGTGGTGGTGATGTGAAGGTAGACCATCTGAAATGGCGCCAATCGTGAAATGTTGCCGATGGCTTTGGTCTCGTCGAGGTATTCGAGTGAGTGCAAGTATTGGAAAGGTCTCAAGTGTCCACCAGCTCAAAGAAGAACAAGATGGAGGCGGACTGTGGCTTTGAGGCCGAGAGCGACCGGCCAGTCCGTTCCGTCTTCTTCTGGTCCTTCCTTATGATCCCCTTGATTTTAATGAGGCCAGGCGGACCCCTGCGATGCGGCGTGGCGAGGGGCCGGTTGAAGAGCCGTGACCTCGTCCTACCCCGCCGACTAACAACCCCCTACGTCCCGTAGCATGCGCAGCACTCCAACCGCCCTCCTCCCCCTCGTCTTCATCGGGCCTCTGGGGCCTGCCGGGCCTGCTGCCTGCTCCTAATGTTTTATTAAGCAGCTTGACTGCTTCACACACTTCTGAGGAGATGCGGCAGCCTGTCAATCACGCCGCCGGCTAAAGTGGACCGCCAATCCACCCCCCTCCCCCAACTCCAACCGCCCCCCCCCCCTCAAGCACCCCCCACAATGGCGTCTGCCTCGGAACGGCCATGTTGGTGACGCGCACTCGCCTGGGTGCTAAACATGCTAATTAGAACATGGCAGGTGAAACAAAATAAAAACAGAAAGAGATATTATCCAATCATTAAATTCTTTGGACTGTCAGAATAAAAGATGAAACTTTTGAAAGGTTTAAGGGGGAGTTTTCTACTTTAAGAATAACGCATTATAGTGATGTAATCTTGATAGTGTGGGGCTGCTGTGCTCATTCACGACCTGGACCACTTCTTTAGAAGTATTTTTAATATTCCTAGATTCAAGTAAATACTCCAAAAGTATTATAGTATATAGTATCGTGACAGTAAATCCATAAATCTGTTGACGCACATAATTACGCTTTTTTTACGCTTTTAACTTTTTTACGAGCGCCTTTTTAAAGGACACTTTACAATTGCAAGAAAAATAAACACCAGAGCAATAACCAGAAATAAAATGATCAATAATAAAACAGCTGATTAAACTAACCTGTGAATGCAATTTTAAACAGATAAAGCGATGGTCAGACCTCTGTCAATGTTTTTCCCTTCCACCAGGGGGCAGCTTTTTGTCTTTTGTCCATGTTAGCCCTTTGTTACAGCATCAGCTGTTGTTAAAGCGCTATATCAATCAGTATGTATTGTATTGTATTTTGTACATCTGCCCACATTTCAAGCTCAGATAACTCCAGACCCATATCCAAGGAAGCAAGGAACCAAGAAATCAAGAAATCAAAAAAAATCAAGAAATCAATCAATAAATAAACCAATGAATCAAGAAACAAAGAAATCAAGAAATCAATCAATAAATAAACAAAGAAATCACGAAATAAAGAAATTAATCAAGAAATAAAGAAAGACATTAATAAAAAAAATCAAGAAATACATAAATCAATAAATCAAGAAACAAATAAATCAAGAAATAAAGAAAGAAATTAATCAAGAAATCAAGAAAGTCATGAATCAAAAAATCAAGAAATAAACCAATCAATCAAGAAACAAAGAAATCAACAAACCAAGAAATCGAGAAAGAAATTAATCAAAAAATGAAGAAATCAAGAAATAAATAAATAGATAAATAACCCAAAAAATGAAGAAATCAAGAAATAAATAAATAGATAAATAACCCAAGAAATCAAGAAATCAAGAAATAAAGAAAGAAATTAATCAAGAAATAAAAAAAAATCAAGAAACCAAGAAATAACGAAATAACGAAATAAAGAAACAAAGAAATAAAGAAAAACTATTTTCCGTTAAAGAGTTTGATAAGGTCCCGCAGCTCTGATTTGACATCCTGTCGCATGAATGATTGAAGGCGTGGCGTATAAATATTACAAGTAAGAGCTTTGACGAGCCATCATTGGCTGGAATGATCATGAAAGATTCAGAGCCCTTTTTAGAAAATTTACACACTCGTCATCTTGGAGGCTGTCAGCTCCTGTGAGCTTAAATAATAGCGGAAAGATGTTTACGGGAGGGGTCGGGGGAGGTACGCGCATTTATTCATCGTCCCCCCCCCCCCGGCCAGTTAAAGGACAACCGACATCCCCGGACAAGTTGTGTCCATAATTTGTAAAATGTCTTCAAATGACTTCTACTGAGCGTATTTTAATAACATTCCACCGCATATGTCATGTTTTATAGTTGGTGACGAGTCCACACGTGACGTCACTGAAGGAACGCCCCTGACCGAAAAAAGGACACATTGTAGCAGTCCTTCCATCACGTCAATGCATTTTGCTGAACTTTGTTTGGTCTGAAAACTTTGTGTTGCACCAAAAAGAGGCAGAACAGGGCGACAAAGCTCCGTGTTTATTGGTGTTTTATAGCTAAAGTCTAAAATACCCAAAACACGCAGTGTGATATTTTTATTCAAATGCAAAGCACCAATAAAAATGACTTAGTGTCCAAAATCTGCAAAAAAATTGAGCTGCGAATTGGGCATTTTCAGAAAGTCCCGCCCCCAGTTTGTGACATCACACCAAGACTTCTTGCATTGCTTGAGAATCAAAACAATGGCTTCAGATTCGGAAAATATGCTTTCTTGTTCCACATCCAGTTATGAATATGATTCCAATAGTTCTGAAGAGGAAATCATACATGTTTGCAATCGATTAAAGAATTTATTCCGTGCCATTATGAGGCAACATTGGGGGGAAATGGATCACCCAAAAAGAGGCACAAAATGGCGCCCTCCTGTGGCCACCTCCGTTTCCACAGGCTGATAAATTCCTTATATGGAGCTTGGACGCCCCTTTTTTGGTGGCTTTTGGGTGCAACACGAGGTCCCCAGACCAAACAAGCACGGCAAAATACATTGACGTGATGGAAGGACTGCTACAATGTGTCCTTTTTTCGGTCAGGGGCGTTCCTTCAGTGACGTCACGTGAGGACTGGCCACCAACTCAAAAACAAGACTTCTGGAATATTCAGCGCGAGTCTTAAAAGGTAAAATAACGCTATATGCGGTGGAATATTTGTCAAATATGCTCAGTCGAAGTCATTTGAAGCCATTTTACAAATTATGGATACAACTTGTCTGGAGACGTCGGTTGTCCTTTAAGGTGACTCGTTGACGGGGAGAAGAAAGAGAAAAAAAAGGACAAATAAATCAAAGTTGGACACTCGGTACGGGAAAAGATGCACAAGGTCAATCAATGGCAGGAGCACACAGCCTAATGGATTGTGAAGATGCACGGGTGAAAAAAAAAGGTTATGAATTGTTAATCACACCTCCAGTAATCAATGAGGACTTATTGGAGATGATCAATGATGCAAACTTCAAAAACATTGAATGACACATAATGAAGAGGCCCTTTGGGGGTTGTTTGTGAGACTGTGGTCAAGCCACGCCATTTTGAATCCCTCTTTTCAATACAAACAATTATTGTATCACCTTATGAGAAGAATTATGAACGTTGAATGATGATTGAATGATTTTTGTCATCATTTTGTTGATTTTTAATGTATTTATTTAAGCTTGCAAAAAGCGATTTTTCATGTTTACGAAATAATTATTGGTAATGGTACTCTACTTTATTTTATTCTTATGTTATAAGATATTAAAACAATAAAAAAAAATGCAATTAATTATGCTATTTATTATTATGTTATTAAAATATTGGATGATTTTAGAACAAATATGGCCTCACAATGAAAAAAGCAGTTTTTTTGTATATATATATATATATATATATAATTGATTGTAAACATAGGTGTGCAAAGTGGTTCCTTCCAAAAGTACTTCCTTCTCCCCGATGGAAGTGATTCAACATGCTTGCATGGTCGCCAAGGTTGAAATGTGATGTTAAATGGAGTTGAAGATATAATGGCGAGCTCATGGTACACAACGGATGCCCTCAGGCCGCCTCCACCGCCAGCCCCCCGGGGCGCCAATCTCACCCCCCCCCCCCCCCCCCCCCCCCCCCCCCCCCTCCTAAAAAATCACGGCGCTGTAAACAAGCCGCAGATCAGCTTCCTCACCACCGCCGCCGCCACATGCTTTTACGCCGTCTGCTGCCCTTACCCGCCATCCATGTTTAATGCATCGCCATGGCGACTCAGTAACGCTGCCTCAGCGCAATCCTTTAAAACAATGATTCGCTGGATTATCAATCCTTCATAAACAACTTGATGTTTTTCCAAGATGGCTTTTCGAGAGCGTATGTCGTCGTCCATCAGTTTGAGTTAGCGCACCGCTAACGTATCAACACAGAATAACACCCAAGCGGTCAACTCAATTCCATATTATACATTTTATGAATGAAATGAATATTTGGGGGAGATTTGAGCGTATTACCCTGACTCCTTAACCCTCATGAGTTATTATTGCTAGCTATCTAGCTAGCTATCTACTTGCTATCTATTTGCTATCTAGCTGGCTGGCTATCTCGCTCGCTATCTCGCTCGCTATCTCGCTGGCTATCTATTAGCTAGCTAGCTCGCTTTCTATCTTTTTGAGTTACTTCCCGGGTTGAGTGAACGCTGGCGCGTGTGGCTGCCGCTGCTCACCCATAGAGAAAAAAACGGATCCTGTGACTGTAAAGTGACCTTGAGAGTTTTGAAAGGTGCTTATAAATGAAATCTATTAGCTATCTGGCTAACTACTAGCTGTCTACTTCACTGGCTGTAAGCTGTCTAGCTGTTGGTTATCTGGCTATGTATTCGATATTTATTTGCTATCCATTAGCTAGCCCGCTAGCTAGCTTTCTATCTATTTGAGTTACTTTGGGGTTGAGTGAATGCTGGTGCATGTGGCTGCAAAAATAATAATAAAAAAAATACAATACATCTTGATTTATGTCACACTTTAACAACAGCTGAAGCTGTAACAAAGCGCTTAATATTGACAACGATCATAGACAGCAAAATAAAGCAGTCACATAGATAGTAGAAAGCACCAGGGAGTAAAATGAAGATCAATTCTGAATGATGCCGAGTTTTGACCAATAACTACCAAATTAGTGGCCGCCACTCAATCACAGCCTGCTTCAAAATAAATACAAAAACAAACAAATGAAGGAATTGAAACAAATAGATGAACAAATAACTAAATAAAAAAAATATAATAAATAAATAAATAAATAAATAAATAAATAAACAAATATCTAAATAACTAAAGATCTAAATAAATAACTACATAAAAAATAAATACATACATAAATAAACAAATAACTAATAAATAAATAACTACATAAATAAATAAATACATTAATAAACAAATAACTAATAAATAAATACAATAAAAAATAAATAAATACATAAATAAACAAATATCTAAATGAATAAATGAATAAATAAATAACTACACAGTAGCAAAGATGGCACAATGTGGTTACTTATTTGCGTGTAGTGGTCTCAGGTCATTTGTTGTTTACATCTCAGCGGGAACATTCATTTTTCATCACCGGGAAGACCCCGACCAATCCCGAGTGGGAATTCTCCAGATGTTTGGGTGTTTCCCCCCCCCCCCCCTCCCCCCGGGGGGACGTCCACATCTGTCTCACCCGCCATCATCCAGCCATCCTCCCCCACAAACTGCGAGAGCATCTTTCTCCTCCTCAACGTCATCTTCCTCAGCGTGACTTCCTGCTCCGGAATGCGGAAAGTGCTCTCCGACTTATGAGTGACAGCGCACGACCCTCCGCCATCTTGAAGGAGGTAAAGGGGCACTTAGCCAGCCGTCGCAAGGCGTCAGCGGTGATTGCTTTGCCCCATTTCCTCTCCATTTTCTCAAACGTTGTCAAAGTTGGATAACGAGGTGTCATTTGGGGTGACATTTGCAACACTCGGAACTTTTCTTCCGATTACTGCCCACCTACAGTTTTTTTTTTTGTTTTTTTTTTACCCAAGATGACACTCATATCTCAAGTTACAAGTTGCATATGTTCCATGCTTGTATATCAAAACAACTTCCCTCACTGAAGAACGCGAACGGCATCCGTGATTGGGCACATGTATATTCTTTAAAGGACAACCGACACCTCCGGACAAGTTGCGTGCATAATTTGGAAAATGACCTCAAATGACTTTTACTGAGCGTATTTGACAAAGATTTCACCGCATATAGCTAGCTATATTTGACCTTGTAAGACCCGCGCTGAATATTCAGGAAGTCTTGTTTTCGAGTTGGAGACGATTCCTGACGTGACGTCACGTCAGGAACGCCCCTGACCGAGAAAGTGACACACAATGCATTTTGGGTACTTTGTTTGGTCTGAAAACTTCATGTTGATCCGCGTTGATGGCGAAATTAGAAGGAAAAAAAAACAAATAACGCCATGGTGAATGGTTGTGTGTTGCATCAAGACTACTATTTGATACTAGTTGACACAAATTCCCCAGCAGACAAATGAGCCCATTTCCAACGGATCTTGGGCGCCATTTTGTGCATTTTCTGGGACGCTACATTGGAGTCCAGACGGCTCGAATTGATCCCAAAGGACTTCTTTAATCGATTGCAAACATTTATGCTTTGCTCTTCAGAACTACTTGAATCATATTCATAACGGAATGATGAACAAGAAAGCATCTTCTTCGAATCTGAATTCATTGTTTTGATTCTTGAGCAAGGCAAGACGTCCTGGCGTGATGTCATGACCTTCTGAAATTCGCCATTTCCTGGGTCATTTTGAAGTAGTTTTGGGACACTTGAAGTCATTTTTTATTGGCGTTTTGCATTTGACTAAAAATATCAGCCTGCGTGTTTTGGCTATTTTACATCTTATAAAACGTTTTTCTGATGACAGAAAACAAAAAAATGGTGTCGGTTGTCCTTTAAAGGAGTATTGAACATACTGGTGGATATTTTTTTTTAATAGATAAGAATTCTGAAAAAAATATATATATTTTATACTACAACAGTTGATTTTTTTTTAAATTAAAATGTAATATGATGTAGTCTTCAAAAAATAATGTGTATAAAATAAATTAAAAAAAAAAATGAAAACTACAGATGAGGTGAATAGACACGTTGGCCTTGGAGGCTTTTTTTTTGGACTGACTTCCTTCCATCTTCAATGGGACGGAAAAAAAAAAAAAAAGGATGCGATGACGACGAGTGCGGCCAGCTCATCCGTCATTTGCGGAAAAAGGTCAAGATTATGCAGGTGGAAGTCGGCCATCGGCAGGGATTTTTCCGCTGCCGTGAGCAGCTAAGAAGCGCTGGCTTAAAACGCATCTGCCAGGAAACATTTGGCCTTGACTGCTCGGACGAGCGTGAACGCATACCTGCCGTAGAAGAAGAAAAAAAAAAAAAGACTTCCAACTTTGCTTTTTAGCCTCAGTTGCTCCACGCTAACTGCTCGTCCACGCGGACAAGATCGCTTTTTTTTTTCCCCCCCGCCTCCGGAGTTTCTACTCCTGGTTGAGACACGAGCATTTCATTTGGATCTCGGGCCTTTTTCCGACCTTTGTGAAGCTTTATAACTTAGCAGAGATACATCACGGTTAGTCCAAGTCAGCTTTATTGTCAAATATGCTAATACTGTCAAGTCTCGTTATATCGATAGTACTGCTTATTGCGGGACTATTTTAATTTCCCGGCAAATATCGCGTCTTTTATGATATACAGTAAAGTCATTATATCGATATCGGTTATATCGATAGTTCCGCTTATTACGATACTATTTCTATGAACGCAAGGAGAAAATTACATGCGCGCAGGGTCGGATATATCGATAGTCCCGGTTATATCGATAGTCCCGGTTATATCGATATTTTTTCGGACTCCCTTGAATATCGATATAACCAGACTTTACTGTAATTAGTTCCGGTTAGTACGATGCCCGGTTATTACAATAATCCGGTTACTACGATGCCCTTTTCATTCTCCCCCAGCCAATTTGGTCTGCTTCTATCGATACAAAAGCAGATTCAAGCTGAATCGATATTTGCTGAATCGATATTTGCACGCACACACACCTTTTTTTGTTTTGTTTTGTGTTTTTTTAGGTAAAACATACTTTTTTACTACTATTTTTTTTTACTACTTTAAAGGACAACTGACGTCACTTTTTTGTTTCTTAACTGACATCAGAAAAACGTTTTATAGCATCTAAAATAGCCAAAACATGCAATATGATATTTTTATTCAAATGCAAAACACCAATAAAAATGACTTAAAGTGTCCAAAATCTGCAAAAAATTAAGCTGCGAATTGGGCATTTTCTGAAAGTCGTGACGTCACGCCAAGACGTCTTGCATTGCTGGAGAATCAAAACAATGGCTTCAGATTCAGAGAATATGCTTTCTTGTTACACATCTAGTTATGAATTGTTAAAAAAATAGTTATGATTCAAATAGTTCTGAAGAGGAAAACATACATGTTTGCAATCGATTAAACAATTTATTCCATGCCATTTTGAGGCAACATTGGGGGGAAATGTCTCACCCAAAAAGAGGCTGATAAATTCCTTCCATGGAGCTTGGACGCTTTCTTCTGGCTCTTTCTGGTGCAACACGAGGTTTTCAGATCAAACAAGTATTGACGTGATGGAAGAACTGCTACAATGTGTCCTTTTTTTTCGGTCAGGGGCGTTCCTTCCGTGACGTCACGTAAGGACTCGTCACCATCTCAAAAACAAGACTTCCGGAATATTCAGCACGAGTCTTAAAAGGTAAAATATAGCTATATGCGGTGGAATCTTATTAAAATACGCTCAGTCGAAGTCATTTGAAGCCATTTTACAAATTATGGACACAACTTGTCCGGGGACGTCGGTTGTCCTTTAATAGCACTTGAAGACCTCCCAAGCCAATTCTCCTCCACCCTCCCAGCCGCACCTCCCCCGTCGCCCGTTGATCTACTCGGACAAGGTCGAACTCACAATGTCCGAGTGGGCGGCGGGTGTCGGGTTCAAAAGTCAAAGGTAGCGCCTCTGGGATCCGGCGGGTCCCGCTTGTCACGTCAATACTCCTGACAGGCTGGCTAACACCTTTCCTGGCGGCCGCGGGGTCGGCCGTGGCGGGTTCCCGCATGACAGTGGAGGACTGGTTGACCTTGCCGCCAGTTGCCAGTGTCGCTAACCGAGACGTAGCTAGCTCCGGTGTCATGGCATTAGCCCTGAAAGCGCAGCCTTGACACCACCAACACCACCAATTTTTGGACGCCATATTGCTACTATGTCGTTGACGTGAAAATGGATGACAAATTCTAAGAAAAAAAAAACATTTAAAATAATTCCCTTGAAATGTTTCCAAAATATCTAAACAGAAAAGTAAAAAAAAATGCCCAAAAAATATTCTACGAAAAGGATTTGTTTGACCCCAAAAAATAAAATAAAAAATAAAAATAAAACAGATGTGTGAAACTTTGGTGTTAAATAAAAATAAATAAATTGCAGTGGATTTTTTTGAGGCGATATTATTTTTTTAAATGGGCTATTTTTTATTTGATAAAAAACCCTCACATAAAAAGTTTTGTTTTTTTGTCATATTTTGAGAAGGGCATATTTTTATGTGGGAAAAATGTATATGACAGAAAAGCCAGGTAAATGATGCACAAAAACTTCAATAAAAAATACTAAATAAAATAAAATAATAATAAATAAAAATACTAATAAAATAAAAATACTAAAAAAAGTATTTGTTTAACCAAAAAAAAAAGATGTGTGCGTGCGTGCGTGTGTGAAACTTTGGTGTTAAACATTTTTTTAAAATATTTTTTGCCGATATTTTTTTAAATAAGCATTTTTTTTAAATTTGATTACAAACCCTGACATAAGGTTATGTTTTTTTTGTAATATTTTAAGAAAGCCATAATTTTCTATGGAAAAAAAAAAGTTTATGACACAAAAAAAATATTAAATAAAAAAAAGTATTACAGTACCGGTAGTAAAAAAAAAAAAGTATTTGTTTCACCCAAAAAATAAAATAAATAAATCAAAAATAAATAAATAAATAAATAAATAAATAAATAAATAAATAAATAAATAAATAAATACAATAAAAAATTAAAAAAATAAAAATAAATAAAAATGAAAAACAAAAAATAAAAACATTAAAGATATAAATCACTAAATAAATAAATAAATAAAAATGAAATAAAACAAATAACAAAAAAATAAACCCTTAAAAATAAAGTAAACAATAAATAAATATGAAATGAAACAAAAAAGAAAAAATAAATAATTAAAACATTACAAACAAAATAAACACATGAATAAAAAAATAATTAATAACTAATAAATAAAAAATAAATAAATAAATAAATAAATAAATGAATAAAAACAGACATGTGCGTGCGTGCGTGCATGTGTGAAACTTTGGTACTCAGACATGCTTCCCGACCCTCGGCCCGTTGGTCCAATGTTTCAGCTCGCCTCTAATACAACGGCAAAGGATGGACGGACGGACGGACGGACGGAAGAGGGGGCTGGCGCTGGGGTCTCACACCACCGAGGGAACCGAAAGGACCTGCTAAATAAATCAACTTAAGTCGGAGGGCCCGTCGGTGTTGCTTTGTAGGCGCGGCGAACGAGCGGCGGGTGGACAGGCGGCTGAACGGGTGGACGGGTGGACTGGTGGACTGGGACCTGGCTTGAAGGGATGCTGTTCAAAGTTGCCGCCCGGCTCCCAATGGGCACGAGGACCAAAGCCGCCCTGTGATTCTTTCAAACATTCAATATAGAAAGGGGAATGGGGTGGGGGGTTATACCATCTTCTCAATCTCTTCTTCTTCTTCACATTAAAGTGGCAGGACTTTCCCATTGGCTTTCCATCAGCGACGCTTTGAAAAGTCCCGCTTAATGATGTCATGCTCTTTTAAGAACTTACTTTGGGACAATTTCTTTTCATGTGGAGATGAGCAAAGGGGGCCAAAAGGGGAGGGGGAGGGGAGGGAACACGAGGGGACTTTGGAATTATCCGACTTTACAAGGAACGTTGCTTCTTTGCCGTCTAATTGGACGGGACTGACTTTTGGTTTTAATCCACTCGCCACTCGTTTCATTTGTGAGCTGATTTATTTAACGGAGACGAGACTCGTCTTTCGCCGCTGGCGTCTTTACGATGGTGGAAACGACTTGATCAACTGTGAACTTTGCCATATTTGATGCCCCTTTTAAAATTTATATATATATATATATATATATATATACATATGTATATATGTATACAGGTAACATCCGACTTACGACCGAGTTCCGTTCCGACCAAACGGTCGTAACTTGAAATGGTCGTAAGTGGAAATCCATTCAACCACTCGGAGGCTAAATGACATGGTATGTATGGGTCTGGAGGTCATGGTCGGAAGTCGAGCTGATTTTTACTTTTATTCATTAATATTTTTATTATTATTTATATAATTATTTATATTATTATTTATGTCATGATTTATGTTATTATTCATTATTTATATTATTATTATTATTAGGACTATTAAGATTAGTATTATTATATTTTCATTATTATTATTCTTTAGATTATTTACATGATTTATAATATTATTTATATCATTTTTATATTATTATTATTATTAATCTCATTTTTTATATTATTTATATTATTATTCATATTACTATTCATTATTTCTATAATTATTCATTATTATTTTTATCATTACTGTTATCATTTATATCATTATTTATAACATTATTTATATCACTATTTATACCATTATTCATTTTTTTAATTATTATTATTTTTTTTAATTATTGTTATTTTTATTTTTATTATTATTGTTATTAGTATTATTAGTATTAGTATTATTATATCATTATTATTATTTCATTATTATTATTCTCATTATTATTATTATTATCTATATTATTTATTATTTATATTATTTATATCATTTTTATTATTATGTATATTATTATTCATATTACTATTCATTATTTTTATAATTATTCATTATTATTGTTATCATTATTGTTATTATTATTTATAGCAATAATATAACATTATTTATATACACTATGTATCACTATTATTATTCATTATTTTTACTTTTATTATTATTATTTTCATTCTTATTATTATTATTATTATCAATATTATTAACATTACAACGTGGCCCGCGTCAAAAAACGACCTTTGACACCTTTGCCTTAAAACAATGTCCTTGTTCGGTTTCACAATCCGTTTTGGATTGTGAAAATTTCAAGCTCAATCGTCCAACAAGGGAACAATTTAAGATTGTATAAAAACGTGTCGCAATGAACGAGACAAGCCCAAACCGAGATGGCGTCGGCTGTGTTTTGTGACAGCGTTTGATAGCATCGGTGAAGCTGACGTCTGGCTGGCTTTTTGGCTGCATTTTGTCAGCTGACGCTCCAATTAAATAAACGTTCAACTGAGGGAAACGTAACGACGGCATCGAGCGCGCCAGCGGGAAAACTAAACAAAAGGTGAGCCGGGACGAGAAACAAAAAGACAAATTCCCCGCGTGCTCCCATCCCAGTTAGCGACTTAATGGCGGTGTTTACCTTGGTGTACACACACTCACACACACACACACACACACACACACTTAGATAGAAGGCGTCCTCTGAAGGCTTTGCTTCAACATACTGTATTTGACTCTAGGAAACATTGCATCCCGTCTTATTTTCCCCGTCACTTGCTCATTCTCTTTGTTCCCGGTCCGCTGTTAAGTTTGCCGCACTTTGCCGAGCGGCGGCGGCGGCGGCAGACGTGTCTGGAGGCGTATCGCCGGCTGACAGAAGCTGGCGTGCACCAGGGCTGACAGGCGGGAAACTCTTGTTCTTGCCTTTTTTTGTGTGTGTGTGTGTGTGTGTGTGTGTGTGTGTGTGTGTGTGTGTGTGTGTGTGTGTGTGTGTGTGTGTGTCGGCGCTAACACAACACCCCTGTGATTAGAATCTCCTTCTGATATCACCCGCAATATTTCGACGCGGCGGCGAGATGGCTGCCAAAAGCGACAAGCTAACGCGGCGCGAGATGCGATGGGACGGTAAAGTGGGGGGGGAGGGAGGAGGTGATGGCGCGAGAAGAGCGGCTTTTTAAAATATTGAAGGCCCGAACTGCTCGATTGTGGCTTGATTGTTTGTCGATTGCACGCTTCGGAAAGCAGAAGGCGGCGGTGGAAAACAAGGTCGACGTCCAGTGACAACAATCCCTGTAAATGCTGCGGCTACATTTGTTTATAACCGCTATCCCATAGTTAACCAGCAGATGGCTGTGCTTTCTTTTCTTGACATTCATTACATTGGTTTGTTGTCACTTCCGGTACAGGTTTTACTTTCCGCGCTTTGTTGCTTAAGTTTCATTTTTTTACTGAGAAAACGGCGAAAAATGGACATGCTTTATCACTGTACTGTTTAGCAAGGAAAACAAACTTCCATTTCGGACGGAAAGCGGGCAAAGTGCTTTGTACGATTTTATTGCATACTTTTGTTTCGTTGATGTAAAGTCCAAATGTTTATGTGTAAATACAGTAAAGTCTCGTTATATCAATTTTCAAGGGAGTCCGAAAAAATATCAATATAACCGGGACTATCGATATATCCGACCCTGTTTGCATGTAATTTTCTCCGTGCGTGCATAGAAATAGTATCGATATAACCGGGACTATCCATATATCCGATATCGATATAACGAGACTTTACTGTAATAGCTATATTTTTAGACTTGTTTGTAGTTCTACGGTGGTGTCGCTGGTGTGAAATCACATTCAAGAATTAAGCATCGGTACAAAGAACCGGAGTCCTCTGTTTCCAATGGAAGCATAATCACGTTGCGCGTCGTTACGTGTGAATCTTCATACAGTGAACGCTTTAGTTGATGAACTTTTCGCCTTACGAACATTAAATTTGCAAGCATATAATCTTGGCAGACAAACTAGTTTTCGGCAAATGAACCAAACCACACAGAGCGCCACGGTGACTGGCGGACAAGTTTTTTTTTTTACACCTCCTCCGTTTGAGTGCAGATATGGTTTGTTATGGAGTGGATACTTTGCTTTTTTTGGGACCGAAAAAGACCCCACCACAGGCTAGTGTTAAGCCGAAGAGGAAACAAAAGAAAATGACGGTCGAGTAGAAGAAGGAGATGATCGAAAAACACAAACGAGGTGTTGGCTGGCGGACTAGTTTTCATCACTCCCTTTATTTGAGTGCGGACGTAGTTTGTTATCGAGGATACTTTTGCTATTATGAACCAGGTGAACCAGGAGCTAACCCCCCGCCCCGCCACCCCCCAAGTCTACACCACAGAAACCGCTACACGACGACGACAATGCTCGCAGACCATTTTTAAGCGCCGCTTCTTCACATTTCCACCTGCGACCCAGACAAAAGAGTCATTTACATTTCCTTGGGCAAGACCCCACCCCCGACACCCCCCCGCCACCTCGCTAACTCTCGCCACCTCCATGTTTCACTCTGCCCCCCTGCTAACAAAAGCTTATTTAACCTGCGGTTGGATTACACCGGCGAGGTGATTGCCTGGCCCTCTTCCAACACCCCCATTATCAAAGGGGGGGGGGGGGGCACCTTCATTAATGTATTATTAACGAGCGTGTCACTGTGTCGTCCCCGCCGGGGTCCGTCGGGCGGGGGGTCCGTCCTGCTAATGGTGTTACGAGAAGGCCCGGGCGAAGCGCTCCGTCCCCTTCGCCGTCACCCTCCGTCGAGCCGAGGTAGCAATTAGCTAAATTGCGTATTTGCGCTGTTAAAGACGGCGGGTTTTAATTGAAAGCGACTCCCCTGCCGAGACACACACACACACACACACATAATACACACAGGTGGGCAATCTGTCACGCTCTCAACCTTGTCGACGAAAACGCGTATCAAAGTGGTTCTTAACAAAGAGAGCGCATTGGAACATGTTGGCGGGGCGTTCAAGTCAACTGGGATGAAGGGACAATCCATGATTAAAAAAATAAAAAAATTAATGACAATAAAGTGAAATTAAAATGAATTGAGAAGGTGGAGCAAAGATGAAGCTAAGATCTGAAGACATTTTCTTTGATACTGCACCATAGCCGTGATTCACCGTAATGTGTTGTGTTCTGTTCTGTCATTTTAGCTCATCCCTCGCTTCCTCGAGGAGGATCAGTCTTTTGGACCATTTCGGAAATCTAAATTTTCTATCTGCTCCACCAACTGACCAATATATTCATAGATAAATACATATATATATAGATATCTAGCAAGCTAGCGCTACAAAAGCTAACTAAAAGAGATCTCTAGCTAGCTATATTGTCTAGGCTATCTATTAGCTATCTAGCTATGTGGCTATCGAGCTCGCTGGCTATTGGCTATCTATTAGCTAACTAGCTTGCTTTCTATCTATTTGAGTTACTTCCGTGTTGAGTGAATGCTGGTGCGTGTGGCTGCCGCTGATCACCCACAGAAAAAAAAAAAACGATCCTGTGACTGTAAAGTGACCTTGAGAGTTTTGAAAGGCGCTTAGAAATTAAATGCGTTATTATTATTATTCATGATCATCTTGGTCGGCCATTATTATTATTGATTGTTTTTTTTCAAAGAAAAATGCAAATGTTTACATGCATTTTCTGTGTAGCTCTCTCTATTTATAATTTTATTCTATTGATAATTGTATTTTACTTATTATGATGCTTGTCTGTGACTGTAGTGTCCTTGAGCGCTTTGAAAGGCACTTAAAATGAAATGTATTATTATTACTCTTATTAGTCTTATTAGTATTATTGGTATTATTAGTATTAGTATTATTAGTAATAGTATTAGTCTTATTAGTATTAGTATTAGTATTATTCATATTAGTAGTATTAGTATTAGTAGTATTAGTATAGTATTAGTAGTATTAGTATTAATATGCGTATTGTTATTATTATTATTATTAGTAGTAGTAGTAGTAGTATTAGTATTAGTTTTAGTATTAGTAGTATTAGTATTAATATGCGTATTAGTGTGTGTATGTGTATTATTATTATGCTTATTATGATTATTACTACTACAAAGTGCCCCCTACGAGTTTTCCAAGTCCTAAATTCTGCCCAGATGACGATGACAGGTTAACTAACAGGCTGTGTCTTGTTCAACTCGTCTTGACTGCGGGCCTATTGTTTGGTTTGGCGGCCAGCTAAGCATGGGACTTTCTAAATACGATCACTTCTTATTTTGTCTAATTTCCATCAGGTATCTATTGTCCCCGTCCGTGTTTTGAAGGAATGGAAAAGGGCGACGGGGAAAAAAAGAAAAAAAATAAGACATTTGGCAAGAGATTGATCCGGAAGGAAGGTCTAAGTAAAGCCTCTTTTGCAAAGGTGGTTTATGTGCCCCCCGTTTCCGTCACCCCGACTCCTTCCCTTCTTTTCCTTCCTGCGCACTTCACACTCCCGCCCGGCTGCCTAATTGACTTCATGTCTGTTCACGAACGCCACGCCACCTTCCACCTGCTCGCGTCCCATTCGCGGCGTAACACCCGAATTCTCCTACGCTCGCACTCTATTAACGCGCACACAGCCAAGTTCAGCTTCCCGCTATTACAAGATCCAATCTCATTTTCAACCCAATTTAACCCGGACCACCTCAGACAGAAGGGGGGGGGGTCCTGGAGTGGGGTGCTCCTGAGGCACGCTTATTGTAATTATCAACATACACACAATTATGATACGAGTATCATTCCCAATCGTGATAACGGCAATAACTATAAAGTGGAATTGGATGAATTTGCCATTCGCTCAACTCATTCGCTGCCAGACGACAGGCAAAAATGTGGTTGCAGGACCCACAAAATATTCAGTTTGAGGACTGCATAAACATTTGATAGAGATTAGACAGAATAAGAAGTTATCATATTTCAAAGTTTCATGCTGTTATATGCTTAGCCAACACTTGTGACTCAATACACAATTGAAGCACGGACAACCCGGGGGCAATCAGGTCAACAGACACAGCGAGTTAAACGGTCAGCTTCATCAAGGAGATGTGGCCTTGCATAGAATTTAGGACTTGGGAAACTCCATTATCACAGGAGCGATTTACGACTTGAAACTCCTTCACAGGAAGAGCTCATTAGCCCGGTTACATATTTATCAGTTCATGGAAAAGACAATGTTTTATTGCTTACAACTGTTCGCGCTTAGAATGTCCAGCTAGCTAACAAATAGCTAGCTAGATACCCAGTTAGCTAGCTAATAGATCGCCTCAGTCTTCTGCTCCCCCAACCTTAGAGCAGAGACCTATCAGAGCAGAGGTCTGGCACAGCAACCTCTGCTCTGTAGGGATATATATATATATATATATATATATATATATATATATATATATATATATATATATATATATATATATATATATATATATATATATAAGGCCAGAGCTACCAGCAAAATTTTAGTTCACTGACGAAGCCTCTTGGATGAGAAGCGAAACGTCCGACACCTTTAAAAGAAGTACAGATGACGGCTGAAGAAACCTTTTCATCAATATTTGTTAATGACATTTTTTGTTTGTTCTTTTAACTTCAAGATGGCACCGCGAGAGTGGCTGCCTTTACAGCAGCTCCTGTATTGTGTTTTTCTACTTCTTTCTTTCCTTTCATAACTTTGCTGCTGTCAAATGTTAATGTCTCCGCTGTGAGACGAATGAAGGCTAATTATTAGCTTATTCCAATCACAATTTTGTACGATTCACAAAAAAAACGACGATGACGCGAGGTGATCCACTTCGAAACCATGCAAAGTTACTCCGGTGTGACGCCTTTCACTCTAGTTTTAATCGTCGTCGTCGGCCTCCATCGGTCATGGCTGACCATGGATGACTGTCCTATGTTGTTTTGCTTGTACAGTGTCTCCTATGGCTGAAGAGCCCGATACGAGAGTGGCAGTTCCTGCCGCAGGAGTCACATATGTGTAATGCTGTTGGTCTGTTTGCTCGTGGTGGTCCCGGTTTGTTGGCTGCGGAATTCTTTCTGCGTGCACGTTTCTCCGCTGCCTTTTTTGTCAGTTCTTTCTCACCGTCCTGCAGCCGAAAGTGGAGCGTGCTTTTCCAGCTGGAGCGGTCTGAGGCTAGATCCGCCCAGGATTCTGTGTTGATTTTTAGGCTCTTCATGTCTCTCTTGCACACATCCTTGAACCTCAGTTGGGGGCGGCCGGTGTTTCTTTTCCCTGTGGCAAGCTCCCCATAAAGGATGTCTTTGGGAATGCGGCCATCCTCCATTCGATGCACATGGCCCAGCCAGCGTAGTCTACGTTGCCTCAACAGGGTGTACATGGTGGGTAGACCTGCACGGGATAGGACTTCAGTGTTTGTCACCTTGTCTTGCCAAGAAATGCCGAGAATGCAGCGAAGGCTCCTCAGGTGAAATGAGTTGAGTCTCTTTTCGTGGCTTGCATGTGTGGTCCATGTTTCACTGCCGTAGAGCAGGGTGTTGAGGACGCAGGCATTGTACACGGCCATCTTTGTCTTCATGATTAGATCATGATTTGTCCACACTCGTTTTGTGAGTCGGGCGAGTGTTGTAGAAGCCTTTCCAATCCTCTTGTCTAATTCTGTGTCAAGGGAGAGGTTGTCAGTGATGGTGGACCCAAGGTAGGTGAACTGGTGGACGACTTCAAGTTCGTAGTCATCGATGTTGATGACTGGTGTTGATGGGGTATCTTGCCCGAGCACATTGGTCTTTTTCAGGCTGATGGTCAGTCCAAAGTCTTTGCAAGCTCGAGAGAAGCAGTCCATCAATGATTGCAGCTCCGACTGCTGGTGAGTTGCCACTGCAGCGTCATCAGCAAACAGCATGTCTCTGATGATGATCTCACGAACTTCCGACTTGGCTTTCAGGCGAGCTAGATTGAAAAGTTTGCCATCTGATCTTGTGCGGAGGTAGATTCCCTCATGGGATGTTCCAAAGGCATGCCTTAGAACAAGAGAAAAGAAGATCCCAAAGAGTGTTGGAGCGAGCACACAGCCTTGCTTGACGCCGCTGCGGATGCCAAAAGGCTCAGAGAGATTTCCATTGAACTGTACAGTCCCTTTCATGTCAGTATGGAATGATTCAATCAAGCTATGCAGTTTGGGGGGACAGCCAATCTTTGCGAGGGCCTTGAAGAGTCCATCTCTGCTGACGAGGTCGAAGGCTTTGGTGAGGTCGATGAACGCAATGTACAGTGGTTGGTTTTGTTCTCTGCACTTCTCTTGCAATTGTCGGAGTGAGAAGACCATGTCCGTTGTGGATCTACCAGCTCGGAAGCCACACTGTGATTCTGAGTAGACACGTTCTGCCAGCTTTTGAAGGCGAGCTAAGAGGACCCGAGCGTAGACCTTCCCCACGACGCTGAGTAGGGAGATCCCTCTGTAGTTGTTACAGTCACTTCTCTCTCCTTTGTTTTTGTATAGGGTGACAATTTTGGCATCTCGCATGTCTTGTGGTACGGCACCTTCTTCCCAGCACAGATATAGGAGTTCATGCAGGGGGTGGAGTAGGGTTGACTTGCAGCTCTTGAGGAGGTCAGGAGGAATGCTGTCATTGCCAGGGGCTTTTCTGGAGGCCAGACTATCTATGGCCTTACTGAGCTCATCTTCTGTTGGTGTTACATCCAGTTCCTCCATGACTGGCAGACACTCTATGTTATCCAGGGCTAAGGGTGTTACCATGTTTTCTCTGGAGTAGAGGTCTGAGTAGTGTTCCACCCAGCGGTGCATCTGCTGTGCCTGATCTGTGATCACTTCCCCTGTTGAAGATTTCAGAGGGGCAGTTCTGCTTGGTGTTGGTCCCATTGCCGTTTTTATGCCATCATACATCCCTCTGATGTTGCCATTTGTAGCTGCTGTCTGGATGTTTTGACTGAGCTCTGTCCAGTAGTCATTGGCGCAGAGTCTGACAGTGCGTTGAACCTTGCTTCTAGCTGATCTAAGGATCTGCAGGTTCCTTTCATTGGGCATCCGTTTGTATTCTGCAAATGCAGCCCGCTTGGCTTCAATTACGGGGGTCATCTCAGCCGACTTGGCTTCAAACCAGTCAGGTGACTTCGTTGTCTTCTTCCCAAAGGTAGCCAGTGCAGTTTTGTGGATGGTGTGTCGCAGGGTTTCCCACTTGTCTGTGGCAAACATAGATGTAGCTTT
Source organism: Hippocampus bargibanti (assembly GCF_051943395.1). Classification (NCBI taxonomy): domain Eukaryota; kingdom Metazoa; phylum Chordata; class Actinopteri; order Syngnathiformes; family Syngnathidae; genus Hippocampus; species Hippocampus bargibanti. The sequence continues at coordinate 1,211,944 of NC_142740.1, read as the reverse complement.
GTTCTGGAGATGGACGTCATACTCGTTTTTGAAGGCCTCTGAGAATTGCTGGACAAGATCTGGCTGGGACATCTTACTGACATCAATGCGAGAATTCCCTTGCTTTTTTAAGTGGTGGAATCTCTTTGGTATCAGCCTGATCTTGCAGCACACCAGGGAGTGATCTGTGTCGCAGTCTGCACTGTGGTAAGACCGTGTGTGGAGGACATTCTTGATGGCTGTTCGCTTGACAAGGATAAGATCCAGCTGATGCCAGTGTTTGGAGCGGGGGTGTCTCCAAGAGACTTTGTGCTGGAATTTGGTCTTGTAGAAGGAGTTGGTGATGCACAAGCTGTGGTAAGTGCAGAGCTCAAGCAGTCTCTGTCCATTCTCGTTCATCGTTCCTACTCCAAAATGCCCGATGCAAGATGGCCATGATTCGTTGTCTGCACCCACTCTGGCGTTGAAATCACCCAGCAGGACAACTCGCTCTGTGACGGGGATGTTCCTTAGGATGGACGACAGGCGCTCATAGAACTCGTCCTTGGCCTCTGGGCTAGCTGACAAGGTCGGGGCATACGCACTGATAAGGGTCACAGGGCCTTCTGTGGTGTTGAGGCGGAGGGTCAGGAGTCGCTCTGTGCCTTTGCTACCTGGTTCTACCTTATTCAGCAAGCTGTTCTTTACAGCAAAGCCAACTCCGTGATGCCTGTGCCCCTCAGGGCTTTTCCCTTGCCAGAAGAAGGTGTAGTCCTTTTCTTTCAGAGTGCCCGAGTCAGCTAAGCGGGTCTCCTGCAGAGCCGCTATGTCGACGTTCAATCTCTTGAGCTCGTTGTTGATGACAGCCGTTTTCCTTGTGTCACTGATATCCTGAAGGTCTTGTGTGAGTCCTGGTAGCATTGTGCGGACGTTCCAGCATCCAAGTCTAAGAGTGGGGGTTTTCTTTTTCCTTTTGTTTCCATTTCCGTTTCCGTTTCTGGCAAAATCAAAGGTGCCTGGTACTTTGTTTAACGAACTGCCGTTCGGATTTTGTCCCATTCCCTAGGTACCCTCTAAGGATAGCAGACCATGACGGGACAACACCTTATTGGCTGAGGGCTGCCCAGCTTAAGGCGGGCGGTAGTGTCCAATGAGACACGATGGTCTCTCCCACCGACAGAAGCAACCCCTGGCGCCATGAACTACGCCAATCTACATGGCTTATAACCGGTAAACTGTTGCTTCCCGATTTGTTTCAACGTCATCGTTGGAGGACGAAGCTGGAGTATCCTCTCCAGGTGTGGGTGTGAGTGTAGGTGTATGTTGTTATGTTGTGTTGTGTTGTGTTGTGGACAGTGTGCCTGGGCGGTGTATTATGGAGAGCAGGTTGTCGCCCATGCAACTTGCTCCCCCTCTCCACCACACTGACTGGACCAAAGGAACAGCTGAGCTGATACAATTTGGGGTCAGTATGGTCGCAGGAGCTGCCGGAGAGGTAGCGGTGTTCGCCACCAGACCGCCTTAGGTGCGCCATTACCGGATTGATTTCGGGTTTACTCCCATAGGAGCTGCCGGAGGGGGGGTGGGGTTCACCACCAAACCGCCTTGGGAGGTTCCGCTCCCATGAGCCTTTGGCTTTATAAAGCCTAACCCGCAAGGCAGCAGGAGACTCGTGGATGGCGGGGTCGTCTTTTACACCCGTGTAGGTCCATAGGACCTACCCACTGCCTCAGTTTTAATACGCTGCGATTAACTCAAGCGACGATACAATTCCCGATCAGATTAATACGCAATTCCCAGTTCAGTACGAATAAAGTTTCCGTGACGTGAAGTGATTCACTTCAATTATGATGGCTCCAATAACATGATGAAAGGGTGTGATTTCCGTCTATAATAAGATGGATGATATAAAATTCACGTCTATTAAAGATTCCTCCATTTTGAGGTGCCCAAATTATCATGAATAATTCAATGATCTTAATGCATTCACTTCAAGTGACCTACATAAATGACTTATTTTTTTTTAATATGTATTTATAATGAGGTAGTCCTTTAAGTGTATTCCACTTACCCATAAGATAAAACGAAAGCTTTTATTTGAAGACAATGGAAACAAATGTATGTTTACACGGCCGTGACAAGGCAGTTAAAGGACAAACGACGCCTGCGGACAAGTTGTGTCCATAATTTGTAAAATGACTTCAAATGACTTCTACTGAGCGTATTTGACAAAGATTCTACAGCATATAGCTATATTTTACGTTTTAAGACTCACGCTGAATATTCAGGAAGTCTTGTTTTCGAGTTGATGACGATGCGTGATGTGACTGATCGTTGTGTGTTGCACCAAGACAATTTCTTTAATTACAGTCCTTATGGAATGCGCCTCTCTTTCCAAACAGCAATTCCCTTTTACCTTCGACCTCCAATGCCATTCCATCAAGCCATAAATGACCATCACAAATGTAAATAAAGTGACTTTATGATACAATTCAGTGTATTTCTTTCATTACAATACAATAGCACTTGGGAAACTCCATTATCACAGGAGCGATTTACGACTTGAAACTCCTTCACAGGAAGAGCTCATTAGCCCGGTTACATATTTATCAGTTCATGGAAAAGACAATGTTTTATTGCTTACAACTGTTCGCGCTTAGAATGTCCAGCTAGCTAACAAATAGCTAGCTAGATACCCAGTTAGCTAGCTAATAGATCGCCTCAGTCTTCTGCTCCCCCAACCTTAGAGCAGAGACCTATCAGAGCAGAGGTCTGGCACAGCAACCTCTGCTCTGTAGGGATATATATATATATATATATATATATATATATATATATATATATATATATATATATATATATATATATATATATATATATATATATAAGGCCAGAGCTACCAGCAAAATTTTAGTTCACTGACGAGGCCTCTTGGATGAGAAGCGAAACGTCCGACACCTTTAAAAGAAGTACAGATGACGGCTGAAGAAACCTTTTCATCAATATTTGTTAATGGCATTTTTTGGTTGTTCTTTTAACTTCAAGATGGCACCGCGAGAGTGGCTGCCTTTACAGCAGCTCCTGTATTGTGTTTTTCTACTTCTTTCTTTCCTTTGCTCTTCCTTCCATAACTTTGCTGCTGTCAAATGTTAATGTCTCCGCTGTGAGACGAATGAAGGCTAATTATTAGCTTACTCCAATCACAATTTTGTACGATTCACAAAAAAAACGACGATGACGCGAGGTGATCCACTTCGAAACCATGCAAAGTTACTCCGGTGTGACGCCTTTCACTCTAGTTTTAATCGTCGTCGTCGGCCTCCATCGGTCATGGCTGACCATGGATGACTGTCCTATGTTGTTTTGCTTGTACAGTGTCTCCTATGGCTGAAGAGCCCGATACGAGAGTGGCAGTTCCTGCCGCAGGAGTCACATATGTGTAATGCTGTTGGTCTGTTTGCTCGTGGTGGTCCCGGTTTGTTGGCTGCGGAATTCTTTCTGCGTGCACGTTTCTCCGCTGCCTTTTTTGTCAGTTCTTTCTCACCGTCCTGCAGCCGAAAGTGGAGCGTGCTTTTCCAGCTGGAGCGGTCTGAGGCTAGATCCGCCCAGGATTCTGTGTTGATTTTTAGGCTCTTCATGTCTCTCTTGCACACATCCTTGAACCTCAGTTGGGGGCGGCCGGTGTTTCTTTTCCCTGTGGCAAGCTCCCCATAAAGGATGTCTTTGGGAATGCGGCCATCCTCCATTCGATGCACATGGCCCAGCCAGCGTAGTCTACGTTGCCTCAACAGGGTGTACATGGTGGGTAGACCTGCACGGGATAGGACTTCAGTGTTTGTCACCTTGTCTTGCCAAGAAATGCCGAGAATGCAGCGAAGGCTCCTCAGGTGAAATGAGTTGAGTCTCTTTTCGTGGCTTGCATGTGTGGTCCATGTTTCACTGCCGTAGAGCAGGGTGTTGAGGACGCAGGCATTGTACACGGCCATCTTTGTCTTCATGATTAGATCATGATTTGTCCACACTCGTTTTGTGAGTCGGGCGAGTGTTGTAGAAGCCTTTCCAATCCTCTTGTCTAATTCTGTGTCAAGGGAGAGGTTGTCAGTGATGGTGGACCCAAGGTAGGTGAACTGGTGGACGACTTCAAGTTCGTAGTCATCGATGTTGATGACTGGTGTTGATGGGGTATCTTGCCCGAGCACATTGGTCTTTTTCAGGCTGATGGTCAGTCCAAAGTCTTTGCAAGCTCGAGAGAAGCAGTCCATCAATGATTGCAGCTCCGACTGCTGGTGAGTTGCCACTGCAGCGTCATCAGCAAACAGCATGTCTCTGATGATGATCTCACGAACTTCCGACTTGGCTTTCAGGCGAGCTAGATTGAAAAGTTTGCCATCTGATCTTGTGCGGAGGTAGATTCCCTCATGGGATGTTCCAAAGGCATGCCTTAGAACAAGAGAAAAGAAGATCCCAAAGAGTGTTGGAGCGAGCACACAGCCTTGCTTGACGCCGCTGCGGATGCCAAAAGGCTCAGAGAGATTTCCATTGAACTGTACAGTCCCTTTCATGTCAGTATGGAATGATTCAATCAAGCTATGCAGTTTGGGGGGACAGCCAATCTTTGCGAGGGCCTTGAAGAGTCCATCTCTGCTGACGAGGTCGAAGGCTTTGGTGAGGTCGATGAACGCAATGTACAGTGGTTGGTTTTGTTCTCTGCACTTCTCTTGCAATTGTCGGAGTGAGAAGACCATGTCCGTTGTGGATCTACCAGCTCGGAAGCCACACTGTGATTCTGAGTAGACACGTTCTGCCAGCTTTTGAAGGCGAGCTAAGAGGACCCGAGCGTAGACCTTCCCCACGACGCTGAGTAGGGAGATCCCTCTGTAGTTGTTACAGTCACTTCTCTCTCCTTTGTTTTTGTATAGGGTGACAATTTTGGCATCTCGCATGTCTTGTGGTACGGCACCTTCTTCCCAGCACAGATATAGGAGTTCATGCAGGGGGTGGAGTAGGGTTGACTTGCAGCTCTTGAGGAGGTCAGGAGGAATGCTGTCATTGCCAGGGGCTTTTCTGGAGGCCAGACTATCTATGGCCTTACTGAGCTCATCTTCTGTTGGTGTTACATCCAGTTCCTCCATGACTGGCAGACACTCTATGTTATCCAGGGCTAAGGGTGTTACCATGTTTTCTCTGGAGTAGAGGTCTGAGTAGTGTTCCACCCAGCGGTGCATCTGCTGTGCCTGATCTGTGATCACTTCCCCTGTTGAAGATTTCAGAGGGGCAGTTCTGCTTGGTGTTGGTCCCATTGCCGTTTTTATGCCATCATACATCCCTCTGATGTTGCCATTTGTAGCTGCTGTCTGGATGTTTTGACTGAGCTCTGTCCAGTAGTCATTGGCGCAGAGTCTGACAGTGCGTTGAACCTTGCTTCTAGCTGATCTAAGGATCTGCAGGTTCCTTTCATTGGGCATCCGTTTGTATTCTGCAAATGCAGCCCGCTTGGCTTCAATTACGGGGGTCATCTCAGCCGACTTGGCTTCAAACCAGTCAGGTGACTTCGTTGTCTTCTTCCCAAAGGTAGCCAGTGCAGTTTTGTGGATGGTGTGTCGCAGGGTTTCCCACTTGTCTGTGGCAAACATAGATGTAGCTTTGTTCTGGAGATGGACGTCATACTCGTTTTTGAAGGCCTCTGAGAATTGCTGGACAAGATCTGGCTGGGACATCTTACTGACATCAATGCGAGAATTCCCTTGCTTTTTTAAGTGGTGGAATCTCTTTGGTATCAGCCTGATCTTGCAGCACACCAGGGAGTGATCTGTGTCGCAGTCTGCACTGTGGTAAGACCGTGTGTGGAGGACATTCTTGATGGCTGTTCGCTTGACAAGGATAAGATCCAGCTGATGCCAGTGTTTGGAGCGGGGGTGTCTCCAAGAGACTTTGTGCTGGAATTTGGTCTTGTAGAAGGAGTTGGTGATGCACAAGCTGTGGTAAGTGCAGAGCTCAAGCAGTCTCTGTCCATTCTCGTTCATCGTTCCTACTCCAAAATGCCCGATGCAAGATGGCCATGATTCGTTGTCTGCACCCACTCTGGCGTTGAAATCACCCAGCAGGACAACTCGCTCTGTGACGGGGATGTTCCTTAGGATGGACGACAGGCGCTCATAGAACTCGTCCTTGGCCTCTGGGCTAGCTGACAAGGTCGGGGCATACGCACTGATAAGGGTCACAGGGCCTTCTGTGGTGTTGAGGCGGAGGGTCAGGAGTCGCTCTGTGCCTTTGCTACCTGGTTCTACCTTATTCAGCAAGCTGTTCTTTACAGCAAAGCCAACTCCGTGATGCCTGTGCCCCTCAGGGCTTTTCCCTTGCCAGAAGAAGGTGTAGTCCTTTTCTTTCAGAGTGCCCGAGTCAGCTAAGCGGGTCTCCTGCAGAGCCGCTATGTCGACGTTCAATCTCTTGAGCTCGTTGTTGATGACAGCCGTTTTCCTTGTGTCACTGATATCCTGAAGGTCTTGTGTGAGTCCTGGTAGCATTGTGCGGACGTTCCAGCATCCAAGTCTAAGAGTGGGGGTTTTCTTTTTCCTTTTGTTTCCATTTCCGTTTCCGTTTCTGGCAAAATCAAAGGTGCCTGGTACTTTGTTTAACGAACTGCCGTTCGGATTTTGTCCCATTCCCTAGGTACCCTCTAAGGATAGCAGACCATGACGGGACAACACCTTATTGGCTGAGGGCTGCCCAGCTTAAGGCGGGCGGTAGTGTCCAATGAGACACGATGGTCTCTCCCACCGACAGAAGCAACCCCTGGCGCCATGAACTACGCCAATCTACATGGCTTATAACCGGTAAACTGTTGCTTCCCGATTTGTTTCAACGTCATCGTTGGAGGACGAAGCTGGAGTATCCTCTCCAGGTGTGGGTGTGAGTGTAGGTGTATGTTGTTATGTTGTGTTGTGTTGTGTTGTGGACAGTGTGCCTGGGCGGTGTATTATGGAGAGCAGGTTGTCGCCCATGCAACTTGCTCCCCCTCTCCACCACACTGACTGGACCAAAGGAACAGCTGAGCTGATACAATTTGGGGTCAGTATGGTCGCAGGAGCTGCCGGAGAGGTAGCGGTGTTCGCCACCAGACCGCCTTAGGTGCGCCATTACCGGATTGATTTCGGGTTTACTCCCATAGGAGCTGCCGGAGGGGGGGTGGGGTTCACCACCAAACCGCCTTGGGAGGTTCCGCTCCCATGAGCCTTTGGCTTTATAAAGCCTAACCCGCAAGGCAGCAGGAGACTCGTGGATGGCGGGGTCGTCTTTTACACCCGTGTAGGTCCATAGGACCTACCCACTGCCTCAGTTTTAATACGCTGCGATTAACTCAAGCGACGATACAATTCCCGATCAGATTAATACGCAATTCCCAGTTCAGTACGAATAAAGTTTCCGTGACGTGAAGTGATTCACTTCAATTATGATGGCTCCAATAACATGATGAAAGGGTGTGATTTCCGTCGATAATAAGATGGATGATATAAAATTCACGTCTATTAAAGATTCCTCCATTTTGAGGTGCCCAAATTATCATGAATAATTCAATGATCTTAATGCATTCACTTCAAGTGACCTACATAAATGACTTATTTTTTTTTTTATATGTATTTATAATGAGGTAGTCCTTTAAGTGTATTCCACTTACCCATAAGATAAAACGAAAGCTTTTATTTGAAGACAATGGAAACAAATGTATGTTTACACGGCCGTGACAAGGCAGTTAAAGGACAAACGACGCCTGCGGACAAGTTGTGTCCATAATTTGTAAAATGACTTCAAATGACTTCTACTGAGCGTATTTGACAAAGATTCTACAGCATATAGCTATATTTTACGTTTTAAGACTCACGCTGAATATTCAGGAAGTCTTGTTTTCGAGTTGATGACGATGCGTGATGTGACTGATCGTTGTGTGTTGCACCAAGACAATTTCTTTAATTACAGTCCTTATGGAATGCGCCTCTCTTTCCAAACAGCAATTCCCTTTTACCTTCGACCTCCAATGCCATTCCATCAAGCCATAAATGACCATCACAAATGTAAATAAAGTGACTTTATGATACAATTCAGTGTATTTCTTTCATTACAATACAATAGCACATTTATTATACATAGAATAAGGTATGTTGTGTGTAGTTTTAAGGCTTATTTAGTTGAAAAGTATATTTTATGGAAACCCGGGAACGGATTATTCCCATTTTAATGGTTTCCTATGGGAATTCTTTTTTTGAGATACACACTTTTCGCCTTACACACTCTGTCTGGGAACCAATTAAGTTCGTAACTTGAGGTCTCACTGTAGTTTTGGGACACTTGAAGTTCATTTTTATTGATGTTTTGCATTTGACAAAAAATATCAGCCTGCGTGTTTTGGCTATTTTAGATACAATAAAACGTTTTTCTGATGTCAGTTAGGAAACAAAAAAAAATGGTGTCGGTTGTCCTTTAAGTTGGCTGTTTACCAGACCTAATCCAAGGTCCCAAATTGATCTGAAAACATAGTTTGCTTCATTTCATTTTTTTATTTTTATTTTATTTTATTTATTTTGTTATGCTTAGAATATCTTGTTTTCTATCCTTTCACTCCCACCCCAACCCCATCCCTCTTCAATTGCTGCTGTGGACTGCAAATTTCCCCATTGCGGGACGAATAAAGGTATTCTGATTCTGATTCTGATTCTGATTTCACCCCCGGAGATCACCATAACTAAACAAATGTGTGTTCAGCAGACGCCATTTTATACTGCATTCCGTGCATCGGAAGCCATTTTTTTTTACAAAAGAATGAATCCTAGTATCCAAAAAGAAAGTGGGAGGAGATGGAGGCTCTCGCCGGGACGTTGCTCCGAGCTCCCCTCGAGCGCATCCAACAGATCGTCATCCGCCGCGCGGTGAATCCGTGTTACGCCGGCGCACCGACACCGGCTCGCGTGTGATAGCGACAACTCCCGTCTGCCCTTCTTCCTGGTCGTCGGCGTTTTCTGGCTCGCAGCGATAGTCAGCGAGCCATCTGTGACTCAAATGCGGCGCAGTTAGCCCACTTTTACATGCATTACCCCGACTGACGCCCCACACGCACACCCCGAGCACTTTTAGGGTGCTAATGAAGCCAGCAGCTTTTTAACCGTCAATCAATAATTGAGCAGCCAATGAGGGAGAGGCTATTTAAAGCGCTTTTGCCCGGCCTAACCCTTCATGGGAAAACTTGAACGTTTGTTATTGACCAAATAATGTACTGCCGTGGTGAGCAACATTATCACAATCATCATATTTTTTTCCACTTAAAACATTAAATATTTATTTTTCATTTACCTTTATCTAATTTGTTCATTAAGTTGTGGTAAATGCTAAAGGGCAATGTATACACTTTATTGTATTGAAAGTAATACAATGTAGGTTACAAGCCCATTTTAAAATCGACAAAATGCAATACAATACAATACATCCTAATTATTTTAAGCGCCTTTCAAAGCTCTCAAGGACACTTTACAGTCACAGACAAGGATAGCTACTATAATAAATAAAATACAACAAATAAAATACAATTACAAATAGAAATTATTCTCTAACTCTCTAACTATAGTATGCAAATTTGTGAACGCTGAACCGCGAAACTTCAGAGGTTGCCGTTGTTTCCTTTTTCAAACAAACGGCAGGCACGGCAACATCCACAAGCCACACGTGTTATCGCACACAAACAAGGGGTGAGTACATGGTCGCAGCCGCTCGCACCCAGTCCTCATTTTCACCTCATTCGCACCCACAGCGGGAGGTAGCGTTGACGCCACGCTCAGGTCGTAGCCCCAAAGCGCACCCCCAACCCCTGCTATTGGTAACACCTCCGAGCATCTGTCAAGCGGCACCCTGATGCCTATTCACGTTGCTCCCAAAACGTGGCCCGTGATGCCTTCGCCAAACCGGGGAATCGTTGGACATTTTCATGTTATTCAACAACAGCATTAAAAAATAAATACAATAAAATTGAACAGAGTGCTAACTGACTGGTAAACATCACTTGGGGGATTTGCTACAAACGATATCAGCTTCCTCAACTCTGTTGTAAGCTAAATTGTGGCTAACAGCAAAAAATGCAAAAGTTTAATCGAGTGAGGAAACAAGAGATGAAAAAATGTCAATAGCATCCATTCCAGCGCTCCTAGCAGCTCATAGCTAATAGCATTTTTCAGCACTGATAGAAACTCATAGCTAGTAGCATTTTTCAGCGCTGCTGGCAACTCATAGCTGTTAGCATTTTTCAGCGCTCCGAGCAGCTGATAGCTAATAACATTTTTCAGCGCTCCTAGCAGCTAATAGCTAATAGCATTTTTCAGCACTGCTAGCAGCTCATAGCTGGTAGGATTTTTCAGCACTGCTAGCAGCTCATAGCTAACAGCATGCTTCAGCTTCACTTTAGTGGCCCGAGAGCTGAACTTTTTGTTTACTCCTCAGCTCGTCTTCGCTAAAATGGAAGTTCCGTTTGCCCGTTTTTTATCCCGCAAGCTTCGAAACCGAAGCTCCGCGCTTTGACTCTGTGACATGCAGATGCAGTCGCGGCCTCGTCGTGCATTATTCATCGTTGAAACGAAGCCGTCTCATTGTGGTCACGGGGTGCGATTCTTGAATCGCCGTACCCCCAATTATTCATTAGTTGGGTCTCACTGGGAAACATTATTGTTGTTCTGAAGGTTCCGTTTGAGTGACAAGGTGGCGCTCTTGACTGGCATTGAATTAAAAGCGGATCCACCGGAGCAGGTTTGGCGATATTGGAATGGACATTTGCATATTTTCCGCGATATTAAAAAAAAAAGGGATTAGCTGAGCGGAGCACAACAAGTGGAGGCAGTGGGGTGCGTTTCATATCATAAATGACACCCCCTCGCCCCCCCCTGTCTGGCAACCTGATTAGTGCTTCTTAATTAGGACAGCTTCTCATCTCCGTCCTCGTGTTCAGCAGGAGTTTCGTCCCCACGTTCAATATTTACTCAGCACTCCCACACTTGTACCCGCACTTTCTGCAGTGGGGAAGGGTGGGGGTGGGGGGGGGGTACGAGGGATGACGGTGAGGGGTGGCGGTCCTCATAGGCAGGTTGATCACGGAATTATCTGGGAGTGTGCAGGTGCTAGCCAATTAGCCAGCTGGCATTTGAAGGACTTTTAATTAATCTTTAGTCACACAGGTAAGGTCGGAAGCGAGCGCAAGAGCAGCGAGCGCACTTCACCGAAATGGAAAAGTGATAAACGCCTTGGAAATGTCACTCCCAGTCACACGGGTAGACTTTCAAAGTGACATCAATGGCGTGGGTTGGGCGCATCATAAGCGGAATCAGTGGATTTTAGAATTAGAGTCGAGCTGCGCAATGACGTGATACAGTGATACCTTGCCTTACAAACTTAATTGGTTCCCAGAGAGAGTGTGTAAGGCGAAAAGTGTGTATCCCAACAATTAATTTCCCACAGGAAACCATTAAAATGAGAATAATCCATTCCCAGGTCCCCATAAAACATCATTTTCTACTTTCTTATTTTCTATGACTTAAAACTACACAAAATACACAGTAAAGTCTCGTTATATCGATATCGGTTATATGGATAGTACTGCTTGTGATGATACTATTTTCATTTCCCGGCAAATTTCTAGTCTTTTATGATATAATTAGTTCCGCTATCAACCCAGCTAAACGGAACACAATTGATGAGGAACTAGATACAATTATCACAAAGAAAGCACCAACAAGGGATCATTCGTCAAGATGGTGAAAGAAGAAGGCTACGTTCCTCATCAAGTGTTTAATGCTGAGGAAATCGGCCACTCCATTCCATCAAGCCATCAACGACCATCACAAAGGTCAATAAAACCATTTTATTATACAGTACAGTGTATTTCTTTAATTATAATACCATAGCACATTTAATATACAGAAAATAAGGTATATTTTGTGTAGTAGTTTTAAGGCTTAGAAAATTAGAAAATAGAAAATTATGTTTTATGGGGATCTTGGAATGGATTATTCTCATTTTAATGGTTTCCTATGGGAAATTAATTTTTGGGATAAACACTTTTCGCCTTACACACTCGTTCGTAAGCCAAGGTATCACTGTATAAGGAAGTGGAGCGTAGTCGAGTGGCGCATTCCGGTGCGCTCAGTTTAGTTTAGAACCGAATTTTGGTTGGACACAAAACCCACAATTTTTGGTTGAAAACCAAATCGGAAGAGAACCGAGACTTTCGAAAACCGAGGATTGACTGTCGAGTGAAAAAAATAACGTTAGTATTTTGTTGCATTGAAAAATGTATTTCTTTAATTAGCTCTAAAAAAAAACAACATATCGCAAAAAATATCAATATCACAAAATTGTGATTCACTTCAATGATAAAATGATATGACTCCATTTTGTCACAATGTGATTCGATTCATATCAATTTTCAACATTCATTTCAGCCCAACGATGACGCAATTCATCCGTTATCCCGATATGATTTGGTCACCCACCCCCCCCCCCCCCCCCTCCGGTTTCAAATACGAGAGGGTACGCGGCTAAACAATATCATGCTAGCCTCGGCAAAGCGACGTGAACGCAAGCAACGCAGCCTGCGGCAAGGCGTCACGCTTTAGTGGCCAGCTAACGTGCGCTAGTATTCACGCCCCGAGGCAGCTGCGGGGGTTCCCCGCCGGTTTGGACGACGTGTTGGATTATTAAAAAAAAAAAAAACATCCCAAAGATCCTCACCCGGGAGGATGCTGGGCGGCTGTTGTGGCTGTTGAACTTTAACCCCGGTACCCTTCCGGCGTCCCTGGCATGTGGAAACCTCGATAAGGGGCAATGAAAGCCCGATGCAATATATACATAAATAAAGAAAACAAAAATATGAACACACTCATTTGTATCATTGGGGTGAATTGCTGCATGTTAACTCATTCAGACGATGTGTAAAAAATGTGTCCACTCTAGTGCCAGGGTTGTTGTCATTTTCACTCAAATTACAGGCCGCACACAATATTGAGTTTTAGGACTGCAAAAACAGTCAATTTAGTGTAAAAATCCTGTGATTATCTTTTTTCACCAGAAAAAAAGTGTTAATTCCTAAATTATATGGGTCTGGAGTTATGTGAGCTTGAAATGCGGGTGGCTGTACAAAATACAATACAATATTGGTTCAACTTTAAAATTCTTCTCTATCCATAAGCTATCTGGCTATCTGGCAGGCTACCTAGCGGGCACTGTATTTGCTAGCTATTTTCTATCTGACAAAATACAATACAATACAATACAATACATACATATTGATTTATAATGTGCTTTAATAACAGCTGAAGCTGAAACAAAGCGCTATCATGGACAAAAAGCAAATGCTGCCCCCTCGTGGGAGGGAAAAACATTGCCAGAGGTCTGACCGGAGCTTGATCCGCACACCTGCGTTGCACACTGGGTCCAAAAGGACAGTAATTTAATCTGTGCTGTATGTCATGCATATTAGCATATTTGACAATAAAGCTGACTTTGACTTTGACGTCCGCAAGCGAAAAAAAAAAAAAAAAAAAAAAAAAAAAAACGCCATGCTTTCCAAAATAACTTCGGGAATAGCAAATGCCGCGTCGGGCTCACGGTCGGCGCCGCCGCTAGCAGGGACAGCGATTTTTGGACAGCTCGCATGCGTGGAAAGCCGTGCGTATTTGGGTCAGCAGAAAGCGTGGAATAAAGATCGATAATATGAAATATAAAATGATTAAAATGACACTAAAAGTTTATAAATGAACTGTCAACATTATGGTATATAATAGTGTATAGTAATGTATTTCGATTTACGACCGTTTTGTCGGAACGAAACCCGGTCGTACCTCGGATGTACCTGTAGATATAAAGTTTGAAAATACAATATTCATTGGGGGTGCGCCTTATACACCAGAAAATACGGTACTGTACTTGGAAATTCCATTGAGTGATTCTTTTGTGTACGGTGACAGGGAGCCCGATTACACTTGAGAACTAAAAAAATGTTTTTAAAAAAGTTGAATTTTACTCTAACGCAATAGTTCAGTGATGTATTTATTTATCTCCCCCCTCACCAGTTTACGCGTAATGAAAGTGCATATTAAGTATGTGCTGATTAGGAGACGCTCGAGCACAATTAAAATGTGTTTGCTCTCCCGGTGTTAGAGCCTACTGACGAAGCAGAGGAGGAGGAGCGGGGGTGGGGGGAGGTAGTCGTGGGGAAGGGAGGGGAAAAAAAAAATCATATTAGCAAAAATAAATGTTGGCGGGCAAATTGTGGCTAATGAGTCAAGAGACTGCGCCGGTTCACATGCATTAAAAGAGCCATCATGAGGAAATTAGGACCCAGATTAATCCCGTTAATGACACGCCGGCGCTCCTGGGAGGGATGAGAAGAAAAAAAAAAAAAAAAAGATAGCGGGTCCCAGATGTCGGCCTACGACAGCTTCCCCTCGCTTCCACTTGAAATGCAAAACAAGAAAGAGGAAGGAGGAGATGTGGGGGGGGGGGGGCTTGTAGCCGACTGCTAATGAGAGCAGATCTTGGAGATGAGGGGCGAGAGACACTATAAGGAGGATGTAGAGAGAGAGAGAGAGAGAGAGAAGATGGGAGGCTGCATAAATGAGAAAAAGAAGAAGAAGAGGCTAAGGATAAGACTAGGCAGCGGGGAAGTGTGATGTCCCCAATTAGGTGGGATGTCGCCCCCCCGTCTAGGCCCCGACGTAATAAAGCCCTCACTCGGTATTCGCCGGCACACGGCTCCGACACTGTTAACATTCTAATATGTCGCCGCCGCGTGCGAACATTAATTACTTTGGCCATTTGGACGCCTGCTCGCTGTTTGCTCCCCGACGAAGAAACAAAAAAAAAAAAAAAACGTGAGCTGGTCGGGCTTAGCGGCGTTACATTAGGAAATAATACGTTCTATTTACCCGCCCAGCATGTCTTCCGTTTGTTGACTTTAGATACAAAATTACGACTCGAATTTCAACGGCAACTGTAGCGACGGTTCTGCCATGCTCGTAATCTACATAGCTCGATTCAAAATGGCCGATTTTGAAAAACTTAAAGGACAACCGACGCCTCCGGACAAGTTGTGTCCATAATTTGTAAAATGGCTTCAAATGACTTCTACCGAGCGTATTTTACAAAGATTCCACCGCATATAGCTATATTTTACCTTTTAAGACTGCCGCTGAATATTCCGGAAGTCTTGTTTTTGAATTGGTGATGAGTCCTCACATTACGTCACTGAAGGAACGCCCCTGACCGAAAAAAGGACACATTGTAGCAGTCCTTCCATCACGTCAATGCATTTTGCTGTACTTTGTTTGCTCTGAAAACTTCGTGTTGCACCAAAAAGAGGCAGAAGAGGGCGACAAAGCTCCATGTAAGGAATTAATCAGCCTGTGGAAACGGGCTGATTAATTCCTTATGGCGTCGAGAGTGGTTGCCTTTACACCAGGTCCTATATTTTGTTTTTGCTGATGTGAAATGTAAATGTCTTCACTGTGAGACAAATAAAGGCTCTTTTAATCAAATCTAATCTATTCTAATGTAATCTAATAAATGACATCAATTGGGCTAAAAGTGGCTAAATCAATTGCCGTCAAGTTTTAGTGAGCTAGCAACATTTTTAGAATGACTGGAAAAAAATTAGAATGGGACTGCAATGCGTTCGTTCAACCAAATCATCGGTGAGGTGACACCTGAACGGCTTTTTCTGTCACGATTATTGTTTCATTGTATCCTTCCACGTGGGTGTGGTATAATATGGACACACATGCAGTGATATTAGTCATTTTTTGCAAAGGATAAAGAATATATATCATGTCGACATGTGTTGCTCCACCGGTTCTATTCAAATTACGTACCTGTCAACCTTGGCTAATAGCTGCACTTATAAATAATTACAATTCCCGTATAAAAGTTATCTATTGGCTATCTGTTAGATATCTATCTATTAGTTAGGTGGCTATATATTGGCTATCTACAGTATTGGCTATCTATTAGCTAGCTGGCTGCTAGCAGTTAGCTATCAAGTAGCTAGCTAGCTAGCTTTTTATTTATTTGAGTTATTCCAGGTTTACGGGTTGGCGCGTTTGGCTGCCGCTGCTCACCCATAGAAAAACTGATCCAGTGACTATAAAGTAGGCTTGAGAGTTTTGAAAGGCGCTTATAAATCAAAAGTATTATTATTATGCGTTGTCTAAAGCTTTATAACCGTGTTAACAGTGATGCTATGGATTTGTTAGCCTGTCCGTGGGGGTTGCATTAATGTTAGCATTGTAGAGCACACAATGTTCTCGCGCCTTATATGGAAATATGCGGATGTCCGTCGACATGATCCCGAATGCATAAGCGTGTCGAAAATGAGAAATTCCTCCGACGGTTGCGAAGGGAGTTTGGGGGTGGCGGGGGGGTAGTGTGGCGTCCATCTGAATGCGAAATGAGATGATATTAGGATTGAAATGGGCCTCCATTATGCTGTGAATGATGCTCTGATTGAGAGGATCAGAGCAATTTCACTTCAAATGGACGCCATTCTTTGAACGGCATAGGAAGTCACACACTGCCCCCCAGTGGTAAAAAAAACAATCACTGCTCGCGGTGACGGGAGTGTAAGGAAGAGATCATTCACGGACGGGTGGTTATTTATTTCTTTTTGACGAGACGAGGGCGTTTTTCACATATAATGGAAAAAATATGAAAGATGGTGATTTTGAAGATTTATTTATTCAAAGACGTGAAGATGTTTTTTCTTAGACATGGAATTACAGTTTCAAGGCCCTCGTTCATGGTTGGGGGGCGGGGCTGAATTTGTTGGCAACGTTCTCCAATTTGTTCACGGGATCGTTCGCATCCACGCGGGTTAATGTACTTACGGATTGAGGTGGAACAAACCGACCCAATGCCCCCAATTCTCTTCACCAAAAAAAAAGGATTCAAAACGGCGACTCCGGAACAGAATAGAAACCTTCACCTTCAGTACTTATCAATGCTAATGAGGTGTTCGTGTTTCACGATTGGATGTAACATTTTTTTGTGTTAGATTGCTAAATTGGGTTTTATAGTGGGGCCTCGGGTTACAAACACCTTGCCTTACGAATTTTTCGGTTTACGAACGTTAAATTTATGAAAATCAAACCTTGGCATACGCACTACTTTTTGGGATACACATGGAGCGCCGCCCCACCATGGCTGGCGGAGTAAACTTCTGCGGAAGAACACCAAACCACACGACCGAACAGCGCCCCAGGCGGCCTACCTTTCCACACTCCCTTTCTCAGAGCACACGTCGATCGTCTTCAATGATTTTTTTTACGGATCGTGTTCACGGCTCGTGTTCAGCCGAAGAAGACACAACACAAAATTACAGTCGAGGAGAAGAAGGAGATCATTGAGAAACACGAACGAGATGTGCGTTTGTCTGACTTCACGGCCCAGTAGCAATATGCTAAGTCCACCATTGCTACCATCCTTCGCAACAAAGAAGCTATTAAAGGTGCGTGTGTTGCTAAAGGCGTTTCCGTGCTGTCAAAGCAACGGTCTCGGGCAATAGAAAAGGTTGAAGAACTTCTGTTAATTTGGATTAACAAAAAGCCCCCCCCAAAAAAAAAAAAATGAACTTAGAAATATAAGCCTATTCACAACCTTAGTGAACTAAACATAAACGTTACCGCTGGCGTCAACGATGTGACATAAAACTTTGCCGCTGAAAACATTTTCACCCCCCCCCCCCACACACACACACACACTTTCCTTCCCCCTCAAAAAAGCATCAGCATGGCCAGCCAAAGTAAAAAAGTGAAGCAAAGCGCCCAAAAGCGACGTGTCATCACGTTGAGCCGAGCAAAAATAAACATTTGTCAAGTGTGAGCCAAGAATTGATCGCGTGTCTTCGGGTGAGGGTGGGGGGGGGGAGGTGCCGAGTTTGGCCCGGGGCTATAACTGACTGCCGCTTTTATACATAGTTTATTTGTACCTGTTCCTCGGACCCTTGCCGTATATTGCCCGTTCGCCCCCAGCCTGCTTTTATTTCAACGTCCAGTTTGTGAATAAAACAAAGCGCTTGGCTTGCTACTGTATAATGCACCACCTCGCCATTGGATATCAATTGACAGCACGTGTGTACTCCCCCCCCCCCCGATATCCCCCAGGATTGGAAGAGAGGGGGTGGGGGGGGGGGCTGCGGACCGGACCGCCACCAGATCTATGGAAGGGGTTTGCAGCCTTTTAAATATTTCATAGCCCCTCCAAGCACAAAAAAAGACTACAAACGTCACCGAGCGAGCTGCTTTGGAGGTCGACGCTCATTCGAGGTCACGCAAAGCCTTCTGGGAAAAATATGTACACAAATTGCTATGGTTGGGCGGCGGCACGATTCCGGCTAGCGTGCGCGCTTGCTTAACTTTTACGGTTGAGGGATAAGCAGGTGTGAAAATGCAACAGCTAAATTAAACATGTTTGTGTTGGAATTAGGGAGGAAGGGCGACGTCGAGATTGGGGGGCGGCGAGCATACCTGTCCTTAGCGACGTTAGCGGCTAATTTGATTGGAAGAGGTTGGGTCACATCATCTTTGTTGATTGCCAGTCGCTTTGAACAGCTATAATAATAATTAATTTCATTTATAAGCGCCTTTCAAAACTCTCAAGGTCACTTTACAGTCACAGGATACGTTTTTCTGTGGGTGAGTAGCGGCAGCCACACACGCCAGCGTTTACTCAACCCGGAATAACTCAAATCGATAGAAAACTATCAACCGAGCTAATAGACAGCTTATAGCTAGCTAGCTAAAAGCTAGCCAACCCCGAAGTTACTCAAATAGATAGATTTTGACCGCAATACTCACTTCATAAAGCAACTATTAATTATTATACTAGCACTTTACGAGATGTGTTTTGATGAGGAAATCCGTCGGAATTGCAAAGCACACACACACACACAAACACACAATTTTACGCCACACTGTGTATGTATAACTAAACTATATAAAACTATATAAACTATATAATTAAAAAGATATGTAATCAAAAATTAACATCAGGATAAATACAAATAAAAACACAAACCAAAAAAATAATTCATCCAAGAACAATTTCCATTTTCAACTTTTTGGCCCTCGGCCTCAAACAGGTATTATTTAAAAAAATAAAATAAAAGCATTGTTACTTCAAAAAGTGGGGGAAAGGAAAAATATTTATTATCATCATTATTATTATTATTATTATTATTATTATAGTAGTAGTAGTATTAACAATAATACACTATTTATTTATTTCTATTTTATAAACAATAATACACTATTTATTTATTTCTATTTTATAAAGTCTTATTTGGAGATATGTAAATAAATCTTCAAGATTAACTTTTTGACCCCCCCAAACGTAAAAAGTTATTATTTTTCAAAGAAAAAAAGCATTTTACCGCAATGGAAAAAAGAAAAATATGTATTTTTATTGTTATTGTTATTATTATTATTATCATTATGAATAAATGTTTATATTTTTATTTCCATTTTATAAAGTCTTAATTTGTATAGGCATCTTCAAGATTAACTTTCTGCCCCCCCCAACTCTAAAAATTTATTATTTTTCAAAGAATGTGATCTTTTTTCCAAGTCAAGCGTCGCTGGATGAAGTGTGTGTTTGCGTTGTAATGACAAGCCCCTGGCGTCCGGCGAGCTGTCATGAGGGACTACCACCCCCACCCCCCCCCCCCCAATTCCTCATTGCTCCGCTGAAAATTAAAATGAGGGCATTGGCATTTCAAAGAGAATAGGCACAGGGCCCTGATCACAGGTGTCAGACCCCCGCCTTCATCAAGTCCACATTGCCCCCCGCCCCTTATCCCCCCTCCCGGCGACAGCCCAGGTCCGCGTGCATGTATCCATGTTGCAGGCCTCTTCCCTCGTAAAAGATTGAAACGGTTGCTTCTTGATGTTTCTGCAGGTGGACAGCAAATTGGGGGAGCGAGGAGGGGGGGGGGGGTGACGGATGCAACTGGGGATGCTTGGCTTGATTCGCCGTGTTTGGTCCATATGAAAGATTGAAAGCTAAAGTTTTGCTGAAAAGCCTGATTTGAAAGCCAACTGTCAAAAAAGTCTTGCGGGTCTTGAAAGCCTAACTTGGAAATCTTGATTTGAAACCGTAAGCCACTCTGTCAAATCAAATTAATCCCCAATATGATCAATGATGCTCTGATTTATAAACACAAATCTTCTTTAATTTAATATGAAGTCATTGGAGGAAGAGGAAAAATAAAGTGTGCGGCATGAGTCAGCAGAAATGACTTCATTAACTTGATGTTGCTCTAACCATGCTAAAATCTTTTTTCAAATATTTTTTATCTGTAATGAAATGTCGCTCAAGACCAAGGCAATAGCACTCATCACATTTATTTATGTGTTTATTTATTTATTTATTGTTTTTGTTAGTTGTATTAATGTATTTATTTATTCTACATTTATTTATGATACATTAATGTTTATTTATTTATTTATTTATTTATATATATTTATTATGTATTTTATTTATGTAGTTATTTAGTTACCTATTTATTTACCTATTAATTATTTACCCATTTATTTACTTATGTTTGTTTGTGTTATGTTTATTTTTTTAGTTTTATCAATGTACGTATTTATTATACATTTATTTAATACACAGTAATGTTTATTCATTCATTCATTCTTTCATTCATTTATGTATTTATTGGTTTATTTATATTTATTTATTATGTATTTTATTTATATAGTTATTTGCCTATTTATTTATTTACCTATTAATTATTTACCCATTTATTTACTTATGTTTGTGCTATGTTTATTTTTGTTAGTTTTATTAATGTATTTATTTATTATACATGTATTTATTATACAGTAATGTTTATTCTTTCATACATTTATGTATGTATGTATGTATTTATTTTATTTCTTTAGTCATTTAGTTATTTACCTATTTATTTATTGACTTATTTATTATTTACCTATTTATTTACTTATTTGTTTGTTTGTTTTTTGGTAGTTTAATTAATTCATGTATTTATTTATTTATTTATTTATTATACATTTAATTATTATACTGATTTATTTATTTATTTATTTATTTTTTATTTATTTATTTTTTTAAAGCAGTGAAATCCTGTCAAGTGTCCTTGAGAGTTTTGAAAGGCGCTTTTTAAATTATTAAATGTATTATTATTATTATTAAAGTATGCATGTTTTTTTTATGACACAATTTAACTAAGTTTGTTCTTTGGGCCGCGGAGCATCGCAGCTAACACAGCTAGCATGTACACCCTGAGCAAAAATGAGAACATAGGAGTTGATTTGCAACATGGAGCAATATTTGAACTCTACCTCCTAGCGTAGCCTATCCGCGGCGTGTTGTCGATGTTTGCCTTGTGAATACATTTTGTGTGTGTGCCCTCCCCCGCCCCTTGCATGAATTTTTACAAATAAAAGGACGTGGGACAATAGCTTCACGCGCGAATTTCATTTCACGCGCCTCGTTTCGCATTCCGCTTGTCATGTTGACGCACGCATCAGCCAGCGCATTTGTAATGCTGTCTGCTGACAGTCATCTTAGCTCTAGCACGCTAATATCACGCGGATCCACGCGGCAATGCGCGACTGCCCCCCCCTTGCTTATGCATATGTCTGACAATCATTTTAAGTGCAACCGTGCAGCCGACAGGATTTGGGAAACAAAAGGAATAGAATACAAAGAGAAGAATAGACTTACGGCAAATACGTCTTCCATATGTGCTGACTTCAAGCGGTTTATTGACGTTTCCTGTAAAACAAAGAGAACAAACAACATGGTTGGGCAAACCACAAACATTGCTTTGATGAAAAGCCACTGGATTAATGCTAACGCACAAACACACACACAAAATGCATTTCGCTACGATGTGATATATTATATACAGCAGTCTTTTTTTTGGATAACTAGTTTTCAAATTTGACGTAAGACATAATGACTGTTATTGTAGTTTACAAGTGACAATTTGAAATTTAGGGTCAGACTTTAGCAAGCAGGATTTGTTTTCATGGACCGAATAAAATGATATGGTGGGCAAGATTTTGCCCCCAGGCCTTGACTTTGACACCATGCTGTACAGTGATACTTAGGGTTACGAACGGTTTAGCTAACAAATTTTTCGCCTGACAAACATTAAATTTGCATGAATATAATCTCGGCGTACGAACTAGTTTTCGGGAAACACACAGAGCGCCACAATGGCTGGCGGACTAGTTTTCGGCGGAAAAAACACCAAACCACACGGTCGAACAGCGCCACCGTGGCTTCCGGACTACTTTTCCACACCCATTTTCTTTGAGTGCACTCAGTGCAGACGTGGTTTGTTATGCAGTGGATACTTTTGCTTTTTTGGGAGACGAAAAAGACTCAGACACAGGCTAGTGTTAAGCCGAAGAGGACACAAAAGAAAATGACAGTCGAGCAGAAGAAGGAGATCATCAAAAAACACCAACGAGGTGTGCGTTTGTGTGATTTAGCGTCCCAGCATCAGTATGCTAAGTCGACCATTGCTACGTGTGGCTAAGGGTGTTTCTGTGTTGTCTAAGCAACGGTCTCAGGCAATAGAAGAGGTTGAAAAACTGTTGATTTGGATTAACGAAAAGCAGCTAGCAGGGGACAGTGTCAGTTAGGGTATTATCGCCGAGAAAGCACGGCAACTTCACTCGGATATCATCAAGAGGCAACTACATCAACGACCATCACAAAGGTCAATAAAACGACTTTATTACACTGTATAGTTTATTTCTTTAATTACAACACAATAGCACATTTATTATACATAAAGTAAGGTGTATTGTGTGTAATTTTATGGCTTCTTTAGTGGAAAATTATGTTTTATGGGGACCTGGGAATGGATTATTCTTATTTTTAATGGTTTCCTATGGGAAGTTAAGTTTTGGAAGACACACTTTTCGCCTTACACACACTTTCTGGGAACCAATTAAGTTTGTAAGCTGAGGTATCGCTGTACATGATTGGCAAACAAAAATTTATACCAATCTTTTGATAAGATGGAATAATGTTTGGCTGTGATCTCTCACAGCATAATAACGTGTCACAACACACTGGTTAAGAAATAGCAGTAACCATGGCGATAAAGCCACAGCTTGAATATACTCGATTTGAGGAATTGCGAAAGTCTCCGAGTGTGTTAATTTGCCGGCTACGGAGTGACCGCTTGAAGTGAGCAATCTTGCGTATCGATCCGCGGTTGCTCCTTCAAAGCCGCGAGAACATCGATCAACTCCTATGCGGAGTCATTAACATACACGCTGTTAACAAGCGGCGCGGCGATGTAGCGCGTCCGGGTATCAAGAACAGCCATCGACACGCCCGCTCAAAGTGGATCATCCGCCGCCTGAACCACTTTACTTCAGCGTGAGCAGCACGGCCATCACGAATTCAGAAGGCAAACGGAGGGGAAAAAAGGATCCAACAAGCTACGCAAACACAAAAATGACCAGAATAAACCCTCGACCGCTAAAAGCAAAAAGCGCCATGCACGTTGCCCGCTAAAAGGAGCTTTTAGCAACCAACAAGGAGCGAAATGGGCCTTCTAACATCCCGCAAAGGATACTCGATAGGTTACAACAACCTATGGTCTGCAACCTATGGCTCGCGAGCCAGTTTAAGGCTGCCGTTGACCGTAGGGGCAATTTGAATGGAATGATACTAGCCTATGTCGTCCGTTGCTGGGTAAAAGGTAAACACGCCCTTTTAAATCAACCAGCTCGGCCATTAGCTCAAAGCTAGTCCTTCTGCGAATAAAATGACGAGTATGGTTCAGGACGAATGGACCAAAGGATTTGCTAGCTATTTACTATCTATTAGCTATCTGGCTGGCTAGCCATCGAGCTAGCTATCTATTATCTAGCTAGCTAACTCTCTACCTATTTGAGTTATCTAGCTAACTATATATGAGTTATCTATTAGCTATCTAGCTATTTGTTATCTATTAGCTAGCTAGCTAACTTTCTACCTATTTGAGTTATTCAACTATCTATGAGTTATCTATTAGCTAGCTAGCTACCTAACATTCTATCTATTTGTTACTTCTGGGTTGAGTGAACGCTGGCGCGTGTGGCTGCCGCTGCTCACCCACAGAAAAAAGTATCCGGTGACTGTAAAGTGACCTTGAGAATTTTGAAAGGCTCTTATAAATGAAATGTATTATTATTATTATTATTATTATTATTTGATTTTGACGAGAGACCGGGTTCTGCGGTGTGTGTCGTATTAGCAATGACGAAATACTATCAATGAAACGGTCGAAAGTAAAGTAGTAGTTTGACACTTGCAATGCTACGTTAGCACCCGTGAGAGATAGCAGGAAGGAAGTGTCCAAGTTCCTGATATATACATATATATAGGGCCTAAACTACCAGTGAGACTTTAGTTTGCTAACGAAGTTTCTTGGATAAGAAGCGAAACGTCCGACACCTTCAAAGTAGTACAGATGACGGCTGAAGAAACCTTTTCATCGATGGAACACTCCTGTACGACTGAGAGCTTACACAGACGTATCAACAGCAATATTTCCCGCCACGTGGATACAATTGTACTTGTAATTGTCCCGTTTTCTCCTGCTTACTTCCATAAATACGCCGACGTGATTTATGGCTCCCCCGAGAGCTAATTTAGAGCGGGGCGAAAAAGAACAAAAACGTGCACATTTATTAGTGCGGAGTCGGGGAATTCCCGGGGTCGGCTCACATCAGCCGTGATTTTTTTTCTTTCAAATGCAGAGTTAATAGATGCGAGCGGACGCCGTGGTCGGATCGATAGACGCTCCCGAGGACGTAACGGCCTTCCCGGGATGAGTCGACCTCTTCCAAGGCCTTTAATTCCCAACGTTTAATCGCCCGCTGCTGAAATATTAATTGGCCTCTTTTCACTTTGTGAGTAGACGAAGTGTAAGTGTGCCTTTTCCGTTTGTGTGTTCGCCCGTTTTCAGTCGCATCAATATTGTCAGCCTTACATTTTTTAGGGCATTCGAGAAGCAAAATGGAAGCATTTGCTTGCTACATTTTTACGATTATGATTTTTAGTATGAATGTTATTATTATTTATGACGGAAATCTAAAGTGCTTCAGGAAAAAAAAGACGTCAGCTTTAGAAATTATCTAGAAACATTGACTAGCATCTTTGATTTTAAAGGACAACCGACACCTCCGTACAAGTTGCGTCCATAATTTGTAAAATCACTTCAAATGACTTCTACTGAGAGCATTTGACAAAGATTCCACGGCATATAGTTTTATTTTACATTTTAAGACTCGCTCTGAATATTCAGGAAGTCTTGTTTTCGAGTTGATGACGATGCCGGAGTGACATCGCTGAAGGAACGCCCCTGACCGAGAAAGCGACACACAATGCATTTTGGGTACTTTTTTTCGTGTGGAAACACTGTATGCATCGCGAAAATAGAGGGAAAAACGACATAAATAATGCGATGGTGAATCGTTGTGTGTCGCAGCCAATTACGGTAACACGCATAAAGAAGGTGTACGTTTACAAAATTCCCAGTGGACAAATCAGCTCATTTCCAACGGAGCTTGGGCGCCATCTTGTGCATTTTCTGGGCGCTACATTGGAGTCCTGACGGCTTGAATTCATACGAAAGGACTTCTTTAATCAATTGCAAACATTTATGCTTTCCTCTCCAGAACTATTTGACTATCATATTCATAACTGGATGAGCAACAAGAAAGCATCTTATCCGAATCTGAACTCTCTGAAGCCATTCTTTTGATTCTGGGGCAAGGCAGTTTGCAAACGTGTATCCTGGCGTTATATCACAAACTGGGGGGGCGAGACTTTCTGAATCTGCCCAGTTCCAAGCTCATTTTGTGAGTTTTGGATGACAGTTTTGGGATACTTTAAGTCTTTTTTATTGGTGTTTTGCATTTGAATAAAAATATCATACTGCGTGTTTTGGGTATTTTAGATGCTATAAAACGTTTTTCTGACGTCAGTTAGGAAACAAAAAAAGTGATGTCGGTTGTCCTTTAAGAAGGTATCAACTTAGTTTGTTGATCCGTGTGTTGTTCGGGTTTATTTGGGATGTATTCAACAATCTTTTTGAAACGGATTCCCTTCCTGTTTCAATTGAGGTTTTATTTCAAATTAAGTCGCAAATGTTCAACTGGACACAATACAGCACAATCCCAAGGCTGAAATCAGATCCAATCACGTCACCTTTGAAGGCTTAAAGAGGTCGGTCAAGGAGTAAAGTAGAGTTGGTTGTCCTCACACACACACACACACACACACAAAATCCATCAAGAGACCTGTCCATGTGTGCGTATGTGTGTACCCGCGAGACATCACTGATGGACACTCAAGTTGTGGCCGGTGGAGGGCGCTCCCTCCCTGGAGCCCACCTGCCCCGGTCACCTTAGTATTTTCCGTGTGCATCGTCACAACTTTTTGACAATGACGAGTGCCATAAAGGTCGTGAAGTGCTCTTGGCCTTTAGAGAACCAACATAAAAGCTGCTGGTGGATGTGTAAATGCATCGCCGCCACAAGGGAGCATCTTTTCTTTTTGTTTTGTATTTTTTGTTTTGTTTTATGCCAACCACCTACTGTGATGAACAGATTAACCTTTTCTTAAATCATAAAATCAACAAAATGCACAGTTCTTCTTATGAAACATTTTGTGAAGTTGTACAGTTCAGTCTTATGTCATTTTTGTGTACATGCAATACTTTGTTTTGTTTTTTCTTTTCAACCCCTGCATTCCTTTGAATCTTGCTGCTGTATACAGATTGCAAATTTCCTCACTGGGACTTCTGTTTCTGATTCAAAAAGAATACTACTACTAATAATAATAAGACATTACATTTTAAGTGCCTTTCAAAGCTCTCAAGGACACTTTACAGTCACAGACGAGCATATGTACTATAATAAATACAATACAATCACAAATAGAATGCAATTGATTAAATACAATTATAAATAGAAACATACATGGAATACATGGATGAACACCTCATTTTTAGCAATTGCAATCAAAAACCAAGAATAAGAGTATACATACTGTCCTCAAAATGAATGAATAAATATGAATTACCTTCCCATTGTAGCCCAAATACATTTGTATCTCAGGCTAAGCCTCGTCATTGCTCGTGCTAATGGTTTCAGTATATAAACCACTTAGCTGTTGGCTAGTTAGCACAACTACTTACCAAGACACATTTTTTTTATCGACACGCCATACGAATAAAAGTTGTTAGTGTCAAAAATAGTTTTACACATACGCCGACGATATATTTTCATTAGCGGCCTGTAAAAAGAAATTCGGGCCTGCTAATGCTAGCGGTTAGCATCAATTAGCACAACAAGCGCTAGCTGACATACGATGGTCGAACTCACCATGGCGAGAAGAAAAGTGTCCAAAACTCCGGCACGCCGTCTGCAGTTCGACTTCTGCTGGTCACAAGTGTTCCCTAACAGGTAAAGTCGCTATTTCTTAGAAGGTTTAAATAATAATTTGCGTTTTAACTAACACACACGGTGGTTATGGAGGGTGTGGTGTCAGTACTAATTCAGATGACGTTTATTGTAGCGGGACCATTTTTTTATTCTAATCCACAAATCACGGTTATTTAATGGGTTACACTCGCCTCAATCTGTAATTTTAATTTCTGGATTGAACCCCTGATTTAAAAATCGTATTAAAAACCTGTACCTAATGCCCAAACCGTAGTTTGAAAACTAATTTAAAGATCAACTATGTAGGTACGCATACGTGACCTATATTCCACCGCAATTATTATTGAAACATTTTGTCACATCCCTACTAATTCAGATGACGTTTATTGTAGCAAGGCCATTTTTTTATTCGAATGCACAAATCACGGTTATTTAATGGGTTACATTGCCTCAATCTGTAATTTTAATGTCTGGATTTAAAAATCGTATTAAAAACCTGTACTTGATACTCAAACCGTCTTTTGAAACACTAATTTAAAGACCAACTATGTCTCGAAAACCTAACTTGAAATCGTACCTCGCCTAAATGTCGAATCATCTTTTGACACCATAATTTATAATCCTTTCTTGAAGCCTTACTCAGATTGTCTACTGTTAAAATGATGAATTTGTATTTGTCGTCCAAACGTGATGCTATGCTGCCCCCTCTCATCCATCCGAGTACTAACTGAGAGACACACTTTGGTGTAAAGCACTTCCAAGATCACTTTTAGTCCCTTCGGGTCACTTTTGTTCCACCCACAGTGCCCGTAACCTTCTTAAAGGCGTCCATTTCAAGGCCTCCATCAAACACTGCTTATAGATTTTACCTCCGGCGAGGATGGATGTGGGGGTTGGGACCTTGGCAATGGTACCTGAGAAAAGACGTAGAAGATAAAGACAAAAAGTAAAAGGATCCAGAGTGTCCCAAAGGATGCTTCTCAGAACTCCAGACCTCATCGTCCCGCGTGCCCACCTCAAAATGGAGGATGCTGGTAAGAAAAGACGGAGGCCGAGGGCAGGGTGGATTGTTTGTCAAAGCAAATATTTCCCAAATGTTAACCAATTGGTTTTTTAATAGTCGTTGAAAAACAAACAAACAAGCTTGCTTTGTGCAAGTTTGGAGTTTTGTTGGACTGGCTGACAAGAACAAATGTTCCAAATCACAGTACAGTACTCACTTTCTTCCACTAGAGGGGGTCATTTACAAATAAATACATTCCCTTACTTTTTTTCTCACGTTGAGTAAAAAATAAACCCAAAATACACATTTTTTCTTTTTCAGCTTTTTTTTTTTTAAACAAGCTGAACTAATTTTATTTCAATATCACACTCATATGATGTTTTTTAAGAGTAAAACGAATACAAAAATTAAAAGAAGATGAAAAAAAGAGATCTGTGTTGTAATCCTCTCATGGATTTTGGATGTTTGGTCTCTCTTTCGTCAATGTTTGACCACAGAGGACAGCGGAATGTGTAAGCTTACACAAACAAACCTTTTCACCTCTTCCCAAAAACACACACACACGAACAAAAACATATTTACTATATTGTTACTCATATTCCCTCACTTTTGGATTTTGTGCTCTTGACACACAGTAAAGATTTGTTCAATGTACACACACACACACACACATAAGCCACAACAATAGGTACTCTAGGAAAAAAAAGCCAAAACATCTAATGTTGGCTTTGGGTGAAATTAACAAAAAAAATAAATACGTACAGGATTTGTTTGTTATAACCCTTGAAGGCTCCAGTGTTTTAAATTTTAGGACCTATTCATGTCGCTACATCAAGAATAGACTTTAAGAAAAGTGCAATACTAGCATTCAAAATACATTTTTCCCTTGCAGTAACAAATATACAATTCAAATATTACTCCCCCCCCAAAAAAAAAAAATTATGAGGAAGAGTTCACTTTACAGGGCTGAATAGTTTGAATATTATGAGGTGGTAGATGGGGAAATAATGTTATTTTTCCAGAGTATACATGTAATTTTTATATTAACTTAAAGGACAACCGACGCCTCCAGAAAAGTTTTTACAAAGATTCCACCTCATTTACGTTTTAAGACTCTCGCGGGAACGCCCCTGACCGAGAAAGCGACACACAATGCATTTTGGGTGCTTTGATTGACCTGAAAACTTGTGTTGATGGCGAAATTAGAAGGAAAACACATAAATAACGCGATGGTAAATCGTTGTGTGTTGCACCAAGACTACTATTTGATATTTGCTGACACAAATTCCCAGCAGACAAATCAGCCCATTTCCAACGGAGCTTGGGCGCCATCTTGTGCATTTTCTGGGACGCTACATTGCTGTCATTGACAGCTCGAATTGATATGGGAGGACTCCTTTAATCGATTGCAAACATTTATGCTTTCCTCTTCAGAACTATTTGAATCATATTCGTAACTGGATGAGTAACAAGAAATCATCTTCTCCGAATCTGAAGCCATTGTTTTGAATCGAGAGCAATGCAAGACGTCCTGACGTGATGTCACGAACTAAGGGGCGGGACTTTCTGAAAATCCCCAGTTTCGAGATGATTTGTGGCAGATTTTGGACACTTGAAGTCATTTTTATTGGTGTTTTGCATTTGACTAAAAATATCAGCTTGCGTGTTTTGGCTATTTTCGATGCTATAAAACGTTTTTCTGATGTCAGGGAGGAAACAAAAAAAATGGTGTCGGTTGGCCTTTAAGCAGTACCTCATCTTTTATGACCGAAAAGCTAATACTGTAACAAATAACATTGAGGTTTTTCCTCTGGTGTTATAATAAAAAAGTTGTGATATTCTAGGGCATGGAGGTTAACACGGTTAAAGTTAGCAAAACTTTTTTTAGAAGTCAAAAAAAGCTACATGAAAAAATGTTAATATTTGGTGGTGCAAAGTCAAAATAATAGAAAAAAAGTTTTTTTTTCTGAAGTGAAAACCACACAAGAGTCGTCACAATATTCTCTAAAAGAAAATGTCACAAATTGTCCCCCCCCCATGGAAAAAAAAGTATTAGTAACAGCGAGTCTTTTTTCACATTCCAAAAGAAACTGAGAAAACTATCATTTTGGGAGACTCAACTTGACAAAATTAGTAATTAGCATTTAATACTATCGTTCAATAGTAATATCCAGCGCAAATAAATGTAATTTTAGCATTCATCCCTTATGTTGCAGAAGCGTTTCCCAAACGCCAGTACAACAATTTGCGCAGCCTCGAGTTGCTCCACTAATTCATGTTTCAAACATGGCAACAAAAGCGCCCGATATCAATGAAACAGAGCACGACGGGTAACACAGAACATTCCTGAAAAAAAAAATGCTTTGCCAAGATCTTAGTGGCAAATAAAACAAAGTTTAACACAGACAAAACTAATTTCAACTAAAATGTCCGCCATTTTGTGACAAAAATGGCCGAACTTGCAGTCTTTGGTGATCTTAATGTCCCCTATCCCTCGCGTTTGTCGCTAATGCTATGTTGCTACGAGGATAAACATGAGGACATAAATAACATGGTGAGGGAAAGTTGGTTGGGGGTCCCGTAGTAGTTTATGATCAGTTTTTCGCTTTAACATTCGCTTTGCAACTGTGATCATAAACCAGCCGTTGAAAATTTGGTAACTCACAAACTGCACCACCCGTAACTGACAGGTCTTACAAATGTGTATATTCCCATTTGCAGAACAAAAAAGGTGGTACCCAATGTATTCTCCCCCCCCCTCACACCTGGATGCACACCAGGAAGTGCCCGCGACAGCACTCACGATGGCGCCGTTTGAGCCTCCCTTGGTGATCCCCAATGTGGCGCCGGTCACTGCTGCCAACTCAAGGTAAAATATTTAAAAATAAATATTTCTGTGGACCGGTCGAGTTGCAACTAGCTTAGGATCTACACTAACGGCGCCATTCCGTCCCTCTTGGCTTGGTGTAAAAGCACTAGGAACAAAGTTCTACTTGGCTCGGGAGCTGCTGCACGAGGATGGGAAAAAATATATAAACTGTGCTCAAGGCTTACCAATCCGATACTTTTGCCGATGCAAAAATATATTTTTTTTGAACTTACTCATACCCCTTTCACACCAAGATGGCGGGTGTAAAATAGTGGTCAAATATTTGGGCTGAGAAAACCAGCCAAGAGCAGAAGTAGGCCTTTTCAATTTTTAGTTTTCAATTTGCATTATTTATATTTTAGTTTATTTATTGATGTTTTTATTTATTTAGATTCTTACTTACTTATTTATGTATATGTATTTATTTACATTTGTATTTATTTATATTTTTAGTTATATATCTATTTATATTTTTATTCACTTATTTGTGTTTTTATTCATTTGTTTTTTATTTACATTTTTATTCATTTATATTTTTATTTATATATCGATGTATTTATATTTTTATTTACTTATTTGTATTTATTTGTTTTTTTATTTACATATTTATTTATTTATATATCTATCTAGTTATTTTAAGGGGGGTTGTTTATTTTGTATTTATGATGTAATTAATTACTAAATGAATTGGTTGTGTGCTTGGTTAATTAATTAGTTAATTACACGATTGATTACTTTCTTGGTTGATTAATTAATTAATCAATTGTTGTTGTTTTTTTATTACTTGGAGCCTCAAATACTTGGTAGCACCTCTGATCGAAGCATGTTCGTTCCCCTTCTGGCACTGTTTCGATGTGAAAGGGGTACCAGAAGAGTCCTACTTGGCTTGTCTAAGATGCCGCATTAAAACAAAAAATAAAAATAATAACACGGCGGCCCGACGTGCTACCGCCCGTCCGTCAAACACCTACACCCGTTTGCGAAAGCGCCGGCCGAATCCTGGTTGATACTCTCCTTGACCTCTAGGGGCAGCGATTCAAAGAGGTGATCTTCCACGACCAAGCAACCCCGGCGCAGCAGGGGGCACTGTCCCAGTTGCACCGGGAGACGGTCCAGGCAGTTGCTCTTGAGCTCCAGGTGGCTCAGCTGCGTCAGCTGGCCCACCCTGTCCGGCAGGGCGGCGACGCAGTTGTGGCCGAGGCACAGGGTCCGTAGTTTGGTGCACTTGAAGAGCTGCTTGGGTACAATCTCCAACTTGTTGCCCGTGATGGCAAAGTATTGGAGATTCTGCAGGAAGCCCACCTCCGGAGGGATGGTGGAGATGGAGTTGTGGCTCACGTCCAGGTGCCGGAGCTTGAGGAGGGTGAAGAGAGAACTGGGTAGACACTCGAGCTTGTTATGCGACAGGTAGAGCGATTCGAGGTTTTTGACGTGGCTGATGGACAGCGGGATAGAGATGATCTTGTTGTGCCACAGCTTGAGGCACGTCAGTCGCTTCAGGTGCTGGAAGCTGATGACTTCCTCGATGGTCCGGATGTGGTTGGATTTGAGGTCCAGTTCCTGAAGGTTGTTGAGGCTGAAGATTGCGTGCGGGATCCGCTCCAGCTCACAGTTGTGCAACTCTAGTTCGGACAGGTTCATCATCTTCTTCAGGCTGTTGAGCACCAGGAGCTTGGTGCCGTCGTTGTGTACCACTAACTTGACCAGGTGGGGCGACAGATCCGTGATGTTGGTGGGCACCTTGGTGAGGTTGCTCTTGAGATGCAGGACCTTCAGGTGTCGCAAGTCTCTCAGAGACTCAAGTCCGATCATTTTGTTGTTCTCAGAGTTCAGGTTGCCCACCAGGTACAGTTCTTGTAAGCTCTTCAACAGGTACAGCCAGCTGGGGATCTCCGCCACGTCGGTGAACTTGACGTGAAGGCAACGCAGGTGATCCCTCAGGAAGATAAATGCCGTTTGCTCCACCTTGGCGGGACAGTGGTAGAAATGGAGCTCCTGTAGGTTGATCATCTGGGAGATCTTGGCCGTGATCCTGGCCTCTGGGATGAGCTCCAGTTTAAGGATCTCCAAGTCGGTGAGGTCAAACACAGCGTCGGGCACGCCCGACAGCATGAAGAGGTGCAATTCCAGTTTCTCCTGTAGATTGCGGGTCACGTGCTGACGGAGTTTCTCAAAGGTCCACTCGTGATTCAGGCTGATCTCCCTCAGCTTGTTCTCGCTGACTTCCGACAGGAAGACACCAAAGCGCTTCGAGTAGAGCTGGTCGTACTGGTCGACCATATGCAGGAGGAAGGCAAAGTCGTTCTTCACGTCGGGAATGTCGCTGAAGCTGCTCTCCTCGCGGACTTTCTCGAACGAATACTCCTTGAGGGGACGGCGGAAGAGCCAGAAGAGCGTGTAGATGCAGATGACGCCGTAGACGCAAATGAGCGCGATGTAGCTTACCAGGAGCTTCTTCAGCATGAAGGCCATGTTGTGCGTGCAGTGGAACCTCCTATATCCAGTCAGGTGTTTGATCTCGGGCTCGCACAGGTGGTGGAAGTCGATGGAGGCCACGAAGGTCATGGTGTAGCACAAGATGACGATGAACTTGACCGTCTTGATGAGCGTCTGAAGGGCGTACAGGCGGTAGATCAGGTCGCTGTCTTCCACGTGGGCGCGGAACTTGCGGACCTTCTCGAAGAGCGCCTTGGCCTGCTCACCGTCCTTCTTGTCCAGGATTGTCATGGAGGGTGCCTCGCTCACCAGCTTCTCGGCGGAAAAGGTGACCCCCGATTTGGTCAGCATGGGCGCCGACTGGTTGGGGCTGCCCTCCTCACTGCTGGTGGAAAAGTGCTTGTGATGGGAGGAAGCCCCCGCCAGGCGTTGTTTGTTCTCTTCCGAGTCCTCGCACGCCGTCTCGGATAGCGCCTTGGTGGTCCAGGGAGACTCGAAACACTTGCCCAGGATGGAGACAAAATGCTCGATCTTGGAGCTGGTGCGGGGATACTTGAACCAAAAGTTGCTGCTCACCATCAGGATGAGGGTGTGAATCAACGCCAGGTAGGGAAAGTATTTCGAGTACCACGGAAGGGCGACGTGGTAGCACATCTGGTTGACAAAGACGTACTGCTGAAAGTCCAACTTGGTCCGGATCCCGCTGGGGGCCGGCTGCTGCGTCGGCAGTTGCTCCGGGGCCACCATCATGGGTGCCGCTTGCTCCCCCGTGGCGCTCTCCTCACTCCACAACCTGCCCGAAACCTCCGTCGGCGGGGGCGGCGCCTCGTCGGGAGGCGAGTCCAAGTCGGGCAGGCAGACGACCTGGTCTCGCGTCAGCTGCATGGTCCCGGCGAAGATGGCGAGCATGAGCATGACGATCCCCAGGTAGTCCATGAAGACGTCCCACCATGGTTTCAAGATGCGGTAAGTCGGCTGGATGTCGTTCAAGGAGGCGACTTCGGTCAGGGTGAACATTCCTAACACACACACACAAAACATGAGTTTTGTGGCGGTTTAACTCATTCCCTGCCGTTCCCAAATTCATTCAGGAATTGAAAAGCATAACGTGGAGCGCCATTTTCGAATTTTGTTCAGATTTTGGTTTTTCTTGCGGGGACGATGCTGATAAAGCAGCTGGTCAAAACTCTGGCATTTTTTTTTTTTGCTCCCACGTACCACAGTTTGTACAGTCGCCCCCGTTTCAAGCTTAGATAACTCCAGACCCATATAATTCAGGAATTAACTCTCTTTTTCTGATGAAAGAAGAGAGGCTAAGGTTTCTTACACTGAATTGAATATTTGTTGTCCTAAAACTCTGCGGGTCCTGCAATTTGAGTGAAAACACATTTTTGCACATGGTCTGGCACTGAATGAGTTAATGCTAATGAGCCTTTGCCTGTTGTCTGTAAATAAAGCGATCAGACACAGACATGCTTTTTCCATGAAGGCGCTATCGCCAGGGTGGCAGCGGGGTCTTACACTTGAAGTGGATTTGGAATAAGTGCATTAGCAATTTTTTTCATCAATCACCTGCGCCAGGCGATGAAATGAATTAAAAACAGTGTCCACTTACAATGAACTCAAAGATCCCGCTGATGTTGGGAACTCGGCACCTTTTGTTTTTGTTCCTTGGCCTATGAAATCAAATACTTTCTTATG
This sequence comes from Hippocampus bargibanti, assembly GCF_051943395.1. Classification (NCBI taxonomy): domain Eukaryota; kingdom Metazoa; phylum Chordata; class Actinopteri; order Syngnathiformes; family Syngnathidae; genus Hippocampus; species Hippocampus bargibanti. The sequence goes on along the minus strand of NC_142740.1, from coordinate 1,176,474 downwards.
GTGTAATTTTCATTCACACTGACGGTAACCTCAAGGCAGCGATATATCAGTTATTTTTCTTAAAAACGAATCCCCGGCCATTTCGTTGTTTTAAATTAGTAACAAAATTGTTCTCCCTTTTTGAAACCTTTAAAGGACAACCGACACTCGGACAAGTTGTGCCCATAATTTGTAAAATGACTTCAAATGACTTCTACTGAGCGTATTTGACAAAGATTGCACGGCAAGTAACTATATTTTACGTTTTAAGACTCACACTGAATATTCAGGAAGTCTTGTTTTCGAGTTGATGACGATGCCAGACGTGACGTCACGTCTGGAACGTCCCTGACCGAGAAAGCCACACACAATGCATTTTGGGTACTTTGTTTGGTCTGAAAACTTTGTGTTGATGGCGAAATTAGAAGGAAAACACATCAATAATGCCATGGTGAATTGTTGTGTGTTGCACCAAGACTACTATTTGATACTAGTTGACACAAATTCCCAGCAGACAATTCAGCCCATTTCCAACTTGGGCGCCATCTTGTCCATTTTCTGGGACGCTACAGTGGAACCCTGATGGCTCGAATTGATACGGACGGACTTCTTTAATCGATTGCAAACATTTATGCTTTCCTCTTCAGAACTATTTGAATCATAATCATAACTGGATGAGTAACGAGAAAGCATCTTCTCAGAATCTGAAGCTATTGTTTTGATTCTAGAGCAAGGCAAGACGTCCTGCCGGGATGTCACGAACAAGGGGGCGGGACCTTCTGAAACTCGGCATCTCCGAGGTCATTTTGAAGTAGTTTTGGGACACTTTAACACATTTTTGTTGTGGGTATTTTGTGTTTTGGGTATTTATTTATATATATATATATATATATATATATATATATATATATATATATATATATATATATATATATATATATATATATATATATATATATATATATATATTGTGTATATATATTTGGGTGTTTGGGGTATTTTAGATGCTCTGAAACGTTTTTGCTGATGACAGTTAGGAAACAAAAAAAAATATGTCGGTTGCCCTTTGTCATAGTTTCCTACAATATCAACATGTTTAAAATGTTCTTTTATTGCAGCTTTTTACAATATTATTCTTGTCCCAAAAAACTAAATCGACATTGTTACTAACTTTGCAATATTTAAACTATATGCATTACTCAGGTCGTACCAACGTGTAATATCATATTTTTTAGGGATTCGTTTTGCTTTTCAAATTCGATTCGTTCTTGATTTAATTTCTCCTCGGTGCCGCTTATGTTTTTACGTTCTTTTTCATTGTAATATTAATATGAATGAGTGCTAAGCTATCTTTGTAGCTAGCTACCCAGCCAGCTAACTATAAAACCTGTGATTTGCGTTGGATTGCGTCGCTAATAAAATATCGGGTGATGGTAAAAATGGAACTCTAACAGGATAAATTACTATATTTTATCATATTTTTTGGGGGGTGGAAACGTGTTCAGGGGACAATGAAGAAGAAATTTCCTCATGTCCGACTTGTCATTGAACGCCGCACGCCTGCTTCCGCATTTGTTGGGTTAACATACAAAAACACAAGCACTATCTGCACGTTTGCTATTATTGTTTAAATGTTCTTAGAACAAACAAAACACACAAAAAAACAAGCACGCATCTTATTCAAACAACCCCGAACCGTTTTCCCGATGTCGTTCCAATCGATATAAAAAAAAAAAGAGTCGTACTTCGTACTAACCTTCACTGAGGTCTGTGTCTTCCTGTTACGCTCGAACCGAAGCTGGTGGCCGCTCAACAGCCGCGTCGAAGCCCTCCATTCTTCCTGGTCGCGGCGGTTCTGCCTGTGGCGTTCGGTGCTCGGGCCGCTTCTAAGCGGCTTAGGGCGGCTGATACTTCCAGCACCCCCCTCCACCCCCTCCTCCAAAACCGACCCGCTGTTGTCCCGCCTTGTCGCGGATGGTCTGGTCCGGTTTGTTCCGCCGCCGGTCACGGGTGGCGTTGGGCGGGATAACGAGGTAGACTTTCCGGCTTTATTCAAGTGAACGCGGCGGTGGTGGTGGACGCGGTGTGCGCGCGGATGTTCTTCTGCTGATTTCCGTTTGTGGACGGCAGGTGGAAGCCGCGTGTCGCGTGACGCCGAAAACCCGCCGAGGGAGTGTCAGGCAAGGGCTGGGGGAGCTATCCAACAAGTGCCAAACGCAAAACGAAGCCGCCCCCAACAACAATAACACGAAGTGTATCGTAAAAATGGCACACCGTGTGACAAAAATAATATTAGCATCAGGTATAGAACTTTAATTAAGTCATGACGATATGTGCTTTTGTTATATGTGTTTAAAATAAATGTACGGTATTTGAATTCTAAACTTGAACCCTCAATGCTTTCTGGTCATTTTATTAATTACATTATTAATTATTAAGTACACTTGCATAGTCTCACAAATCCCAACCGTCAATAACAACAAAAAATGCAAAGCTCTTGGAGAGCACTTGCCGACGGCTGCCGACTCGGGAGCCATTTTGTAAGGTCGGGGTAGGGGGCGGGGGAGGGGTCATAACATTTCTTTGGCATACTGCATCAAAATACACTTTCAAATCGTCCAAATGTTTTGAAGATCCCCAGGAAGCAAAATTCGGCAAATTTCATGTTGCAACTGGAAGTGAAAATGACAAGTGCTTCAAGAGGCTGAATTATATAAATGTGTACAGGAAACCGGACAATGGACAGTATAAAAATAGTGCAATTCTTATGTGTGCTTATTAGATCTTACAAAGCCAGTGAGGAAGCAAGCAGCAGGCATCGTGGTGACAGTAAAGCGTCTTTTTACTCCGCTTTCATCTGGTCCCTGACGTCCGACGGCAGAGTCTCAAACAGGGTGTCCTCAACCACCAAGCCACTACGCTTGAGTGCCCGACAGCAGCCCAACTCCTGCGGCAGGAGCTCAAAATGGTTCCCCATGAGTTCCAGGTGGGTCAGCTGGGCGAGGTAGGAGATCTTTGGCGATAGAACCGACAGCGAGTTCTTTCCCAGTTTCAACGTCTTGAGCTTCTTGCAGAAAAACAGCTCATCCGGCAGGTTCTCGATTTTGTTGCAGCCCACCGAAAAGTATTGTAGGCTCTGCAGGACGCCGATCTCCGGTGGGATGAAACGGATATCGTTGTGGCACAGATCCAGATACCGGAGCTTGTTGCACAGGAACAGGTGCGAAGGTAAGATCTCGATCTTGTTGTGGCTGAAGTAAAGTCGCTCCAGACTGCCCAACTTCTTGATGTGCTCGGGGATGTACATGATGCCATTGTACCAGAGCTTTAGGCAGGTGAGCTTCCGCAGGTGCTGGAAGCTGACGATCTCCTCGATGGAACGCAGGTTGTTTTCCTTCAGATCCAGCTCTTGTAGGCCGGTCAGGCTGAATATGGCGTGCGGGATGCGCTCCAGGTCACAACGCACCATCTCCAGCTCCGTCAGGTTAGTCATCTTCTTCAGGTTTCCCAGCATGACGAGCTTGGTGCCGTCGTTGTGCAGGTAGAGTCGTTGCAGGTGGCTGGACACATCCACGATGGACTGGGGTATCTTGGTCAGATTGCTCTTCAGCGAGAGCGTTTTCAGACATTTCATATCCCGCAGTGACTCCAGGATGATGTTTTTGGAGGCATCCGGGCACAAGGATCCGGTTAGATGGAGCTCCTCCAGGTTTCTGAGGCCATACAACCAACTGGGGAACTCCCTGCCATCGTCAAACTTTACGCGGAGCACCTTGAGGTTCTCTTTGAGGAAAGACATGGCCGTGGTGTGCAGCTTGATGGAACACTGATACAAGGAGAGCTCCTGAAGGTTCTCCAGTTGCGAGACAGAGGCGGGGATGCTCACGTTGTTAATGATCTCCAGTTTGAGCGACTGCAGCTCGCCAAGTTCAAAGACCGTGTCGGGCAAGCCGGGCAGCATGAAGAGCTGCAGCTCCAAGCGGTTGTTGGCGTTGACCTGAAGTCTCTGCCGCAGCTTCTCGGCCGTCCACTCGTGATTCAGGTTGAGCTGCTTCAGCTTGTTCTCGCTCACCTCTGATAGGAAGACAGCGAACCTCTTGGAGTACAGCGGATCGTACTGATCGATCATGTGCAGCATGAAGGCAAAGTCATTCTTCACGTCCGGGATGTCGCTGATACCTGTTTCTTGACGCACATACTCAAAAGAGTATTCCTTCAGGGAGCGGTAGAAGAGCCAATAGGACGTGTAAAGGCTGGTCAGTCCGTAGACGGCCACCAGGCACAGGTAACAGTAGGAGAGTTTTGAGAAGAGGTGCGCCATGGTGTGGTTGCACTCAAAGTCCTTGTAGCCGGTCATGTCTTGGATCTCCACCTCGCAGGGAACCCTGTTGCGCACTTTGTCCACCAGGGAACTGTTGTAGATGACAATCACCAGGAACTTGAACACCTTGAAAACCGTCTGCCGCACGTACATGATGTAGAGGATGTCACCCTCCTCCACATGCAAGCGGAACTTCTTCACCTTTTCGAAAAGCGCCTTGGCTTGCTCGCCCTCCTTTTTATCCAGGACGCTTGCCGATGGTTTGTCCGCCACAATTTTTTCCGGGATGGAACGAAGGGATTGGGTCCTCTCCAAACCCACGCCTCCCGGGGTTACCGCGACTGCGCTCTTTTTGTGATCCGTCTCCTCCGGGTTTTCTCCAGAAACCTCGGACAGAGCCCGGGTGGTCCAGGGGGAGTCAAAGCACTTGCCCAGCATGGAGATAAAGTGCTCAATTTTAGAGCTGGACCCGGGGAACTTGAACCAGAAGTTGCTGCACACCATAAAGACGAGTGTGTGGATCAGAACCAAGTAAGGGAAGTACTTGGCGTACCAGTGAAGGGCCTTCTCGTAGCACATTTGGTTGATAAAGCTGTACTGCTGGAGGTCCAGGTCCGTCTTAAGCCCACTCATTTCCTTCGGCCCGGATGACGTGTTGTAATGGAAATGTAAAGGCTTAACGGCCACTTCGCTGGTGTTTTTGGAGGGCATTGATGTTCTGTGCGGAAGACAGATGATCTTGTCTTGCATTACCTACAAAAGAACGTAAACAGCCAGTGTCACCGACGTCACGGTCAAACAAATGCAAATGGAAGTGGTGCTGTGTTGGGGGCGTGGGGGAAGGAGTCAATGGTCACCAATTAGGGCTGGGGGTAGACAACCCGAAATATTGAAAGACCCATGGTGGCCCGAAATAAATATCTACATAAATAAATAAATACAGCATCTGTCCAGATAAATAAATAAATAAGTACAGTGATACCTCGGTTTACGAAGACCTTGGCTCACGAACCTTTTGGTTTACGATCGTTAAATTTATGACAATTTAACCTTGGCATACAAACTATTTTTCGGGATACACATGGAGCTGCGACAATGAGTGATGTGTCGTTCGCTAACAAGCCCGTTCTCCTAACAAGAAAATGGCTGCCAACTTGGTATTGTCCTCTATTCCCCGCCCCCAGTCTTCGGTTAAAGCCACGTGATTGGTCAAGAATGCAGACGTGGGGGCGGGGTTAAACATTAAAGAGACAGGCAGACGACAGAGAGAGAGTGAGAACATGGATAGAAAACAGTGAAATGTGGACTCCTTTGATTGTTCAAAAGCAGAGTGAAGACTGGAAGGTTAAAATATCCCAACCAGGCTCCACAAATAACCCGCACAAGCCATCTGTACACTTGGTGCAAAAAGTTATCAACGCAGCTAAACAGAACATTTGATGAGGAACAAAGTAAAATTATCGCAGAGAAAGCAACTACAAGGGATCATTCCTCAAGATGATGAAAGAAGAAGGCTACGTTCCTCATCAAGGGTTTAATGATGATGAAAGCGGCCACTCCATTCCATCAAGCCATCAACGACCATCACAAAGGTAAATAAAACTACTTTATTATACAGTACAGTTTATTTCTTTAATTGTAATACCATATTATACATAACAAAATTATGTTTTATGGGGACCGGATTATTCTTATTTTAATAGTTTCCTATGGGAAATTATTTTTTGGGATACACACTTTTCAACCTTACTCTGCCTGGGAACCAATTAAGTACGTAAGCCAATGTATGACTGTATTAGAATGAAGACAAAATGTGCCTGATGTATCAACATGAGCTGAGCTATATTAGCCTAATATCAAAACAACTACGTTGGCTCCAAATACACAATGAGCCTTTTTGATTACCTTTTTTTTCCCCCCGCTGCAGCGCATCCTGTTGGCCGCCCAACCTTTTTGGGACATAAGATCCTACTTTTCAATCAACCAACCTCCAGTGATCGAGCCACTAGGGCGACGCTAAAGAACCACTTGCGTCTAAACCGCCAGTTGCCTACCCCCGAATTAAGGTAAGGTCTTCTGTGACTATTCAATACATCGTATCACACTTTTGATCCGAGAAATTAGCTGCTTTGGAGATAATAACAAAAATCATACTTTTCTGCAACAAAAGGTACTGAAGGTGAGCCAGGAATTTCTTTGCTTTAGCGCAAATATCAAAATCCGCTTTCAACAACCCATATTTTTTTTCCTCCTTTTGAAGACTGTATCAAAAACCTGTCACACATACCCCCGCCCCCCCACACCCACACACACACACACACTTTTTTTTGGTCTGGATTGTCGTTCAATTTGAAAGATACCATCCTTGATTTGAGGATTAAAGGTGAACTACAAATTATATGGCTTTGGAAGTGGTATCAAAGCTAGCTTTCACGCTGCACTGTCAAAGACAGATTTTTTTTTCTTCTCACTGCGCCATTGGTTTTGTGTAAAAGTTATACCGTCGGAAAACCGGTGGTCAAAGCTGACCTGCCTTCTGTGGTTCTATCAAAGGATCCTTTTGCTCTGCCTATCAAAGCCTGATTTTTTTTCTCCCTCTTCTCTCTCCCGCTCTCTCTTTCTGTGAAAAGTACAGAGCGCCAGTCAAAAGTTGACGCTGAATTTTCCTAGCATTGGTGATCAAGTCAAAAGCCCCTTTCACGCTGCCTGAATTTTTTTCCACACTATCCTTTGAAGCCAGATTTTTTCCCATTTTAAACCAATGTAGCTATCTAGCTGGCGAGCTAGCTATATATTAGCTATATGGCTGTTTAGCTATCTAGCTAGATACCTATCTATTAGCTAGCTAGCTTTCTATATATTTGAGTTACTTCCAGGTTCAGTGAACGCTTGCGCGTGTGGCTGCCGCTGCTCACCCACAGAAAAACGTATCCTGTGAATGTAAAGTGAGACTTTTAAAAGGCACTTTTAAATGAAATGTATGATGATGATGATGATGATTATTATTCATTTATAAGTGCCTTTCAAAACTCTCAAGGTCACTTTACAGTCACAGGATACGTTTTTCTGTGGGTGAGCAGCGGCAGCCACACGTGCCAGTGTTCACTTAACCCGGAAGTTAATAGATAGAAAGCTAGCCAGCCAGCTAGTAGATAGGTAATAGATGGCCAACAGATAGATAGCTAGACATTTAGTTAGCTAATACACTAAATCACTATTAAATACAGATAGAAAGCCAGCCAGTCAGCTAATAGATCGCCAACAGATAGCTAGATAGATAGATAGCCACCTACATAGCTCTATAGTTAATAGCGGGATAGCTAGATAGTTACACAGTTAACTTCCACCAGTGAATGCCTCCTTTACTGCCTCTTTAGGTTGTCATAAATAAAGACATAAAATATGCTAGCGTCAAATTAGCCAACTCGTGAGCGATGGACAAAAGAGGCTAACCTGAAGTGTGCATCCAAACACGCCGATCATGAGCATAATGACGGACAGGTAGTCGGTGAACACATCCCACCACGGCTTCAGGACCCGGAAAGCGGGCTGCTGCTCCGAGAACTGGCGGAATTCCATCACGGGAATCATGATGCCTGAGAGGACACAAAAAATTGATTTTTTTATTTTTTTTTTGCACAGGAAGTTTGGACAAGTCCATAATTGCCATCGCCATTGTTTTGATTCTGGAGCAAGTCAGTTTGTGAAGGCGTATCCTGGCCTGACGTCAAGAACATGGGGGCGGGACTTTCTGAATCTGACCCGTTCCGAACTCATTTTGTGGCAGTTTTGGGACACTTTAAGTCATTTTTATTGGTGTTTTGCATTTGACTAAAAATATGAGCATGTTTTGGGTATTTTAGATGCTATAAAACGTTTTTTTCTAATGTCAGTTAGCAAACAAAAAAAATGGTGTCGGTTGTCCTTTAAAAATTAACTTAGCTAGCTACATGAAATTTGGTGGGCGTGTCTGTCTTGAGAAGAACCACAAAAACATTTCGGAAAATCATACGGTGGAAAAACAAAGCAGTTCGGCCATTTTGAATTGAGTTGCTCACTTCTAGTTAACTCATTCACTGCCATTCACGAATTTATTTGGGAATATGAAAATATGACGTAGAGCAGCATTCCCGAATTTGTTCGGGTTTTGTTTTGTGCCTGTTTTCGATAGCCACGCGATGTGCTTGACTTCCAAATTTAGCTCGCGGTCAGACGAGTTAAGAGGCCAAAAAAGGTGGACTTTGTCTATAGGAAAATGGCCATTCCCACCCGATGAGTCAGCCCGCTGGCTAGCCACACATCCCTTTCCTGACAGGAAACGTGTCCGCCATCCCCAGATGAAGCCAAAAACTGTTTTGTTTGGAACACGCCCAGACTTTGGACGACAAAGAACACAGTCTACGTGTGTGGATGTGTGTCTGTGTACGTGTGTGTACGTGTGTGTGTGTGTGTCTATATATTGTAATATAAGTGTGTGAGTGTGTATATATAATGTGAATGTGTTGTGTGTGTGATGTGTGTGTGTGTGTGTGTGTGCTTGTGTGTGTCTATATATTGTAATATAAGTGTGTGTGCGTGTGTGTGTGTGTGTGTGTGTGTGTGTGTGTGTGTGTGTGTGTGTGTGTGTGTGTGTGTGTGTCTATATATTGTAATATAAGTGTGTGTGTGTGTGTGTGTGTGTGTGTGTGTGTGTGTGTGTGTGTCTATATATTGTAATATAAGTGTGTGTTGTGTGTCTATATAATGTATTGTGTGTGATGTTGTGTGTGTGTGTGTGTGTGTGTGTGTGTGTGTGTGTGTGTGTGTGTGTGTGTGTGTGTGTGTGTGTGTGTGTGTGTGTGTGTGTGTGTGTGTGTGTGTGTATGTGCGCGTGTGCGTGTGTACTTGCTTGGAGGGATATATATATATAGGGCCTAAACTACCAGTAAGACTTTAGTTTGCTGACGAAGCTTCTTGGATAAGAAGCGAAACGTCCGACACCTTCAAAAAAGTACAGATGACGGCTGAAGAAACCTTTTCATCGATGGACCACTCCTGTACAACTGAGAGCTTACACAGACGTACTTGGTTGGAGGAGGTATCTAAAAAAAACTAAAAAAATAAATAAATAAGTTGACTTTACCTCAGTAGTTTATCTTCCTTCTTCTTCTTTTTTTAAAGGGCAACCAGGTCGGTTCTCCTCGTCATCGCCGTGATGCCTGAGGCGGTTCTTGCTCCGTTGCCTCCGGTGATGCCTTTCTTAACCGCCTTCGATATCGGCCGAGTGGCTCGCACGCCGGTCGGGCGTGGATGTGAGATGTGAGATGTGTAAGGAGGAGGGCCAGATGTGGATCAAAGTGGGAGTGGACTGCCTCGAGAGAAACATGAGACCAGAACCCGCCCAGCGGTTCCAGGTGGAGTACAGAGACAGTACACCAGGGGTCACCAGGGGTCACGTTATAGTTCTGTTACAAGATAAGGGTCCACCACATTAAGTCATTCATTGCCATTCACTTTTTTTTTCGGGAGTTGAAAATATGTATGACGTAGAACGGCATTCCCGAATTTGTTTGGGTTTAGTTTTTTCCCTTTTGGGTACCGATAAAGAGCTGGCCATGTTATTTTTTCATTTCCACAAGGGGTCAGCATTTCCCCTTTCCCCATGTTATAATAATTAATTAATTAATAATAATTATTATTATTATTATTATACATTTCATTCAAGTAGATGATTCAAGAAAAGTTAAAGTGAGCTGGGGTGATTCACCGTCAGACCAGAAGTTGCTGATCGTGTTGTGTTCATTTTAATAGTGTCATGATGATAACACCTTGGGGGACATCATCATCATATGTCAACATGAAATAAGCTGGTTTTTGTTTACATGTATTTATTATGCAAAAAAAACTACATCATTAAACATGATCAATAACCGTTAAAAATGACATTTAATTCGCTTTTCACTCCTACAACAAAATTGAATAGCTTCTCCCAACTATAACGAATCACCTTATATACTATTGAAAGCAACAAACAAACAACTATCTAAAGAACAAACACAGCCAGCGCACCAAAAGCACTTTTGGCCACAATACATCTTATTTTTAATGTTGTCATTAATTATTAGTAAGCAATACAATTATGTTTGTATTGGAATTGGAAAAAGTCGAAAGACATAACCAGCTTGACATCTACGGTCACGTGGTTTAGTGGTGTTGCCTTCAAGTACTCCTATAATGTCAGAAGGAAGCATCCGGTATTCGCAATAGCCACTGGAGCTATCGCTTTTTCGTACATAAATACTCGATTATTACTGTATTCAAATTTTAAAATTCAACAACTTTGTTTTTAATTATCTGTTTATAAAAGTGACGAAAATGTCCCACCAAGCGAAAAAAAAGCAATTCCATTTGATAGTGCTTCTTCCCGGCTTGTACATGAACGCATCCTTTCCCCTATCGGGTAAGCGATACTGCTTGTGGGCTGTTCTTTCGTTTCTCCGAATGATCTTGCAAAGCTTTGATGGTTTGTTTTTGCTGAAACCGATGGGACACTGGTACGACGCCGTTTCTATTCATACGCTGAAAATATATTTGTGCTTTGCTGTTCGTTAAAGGTCTTAAAACGCTCGACTTAATGTCAAAGTGCGTCTGAACGCTACCCATAATTATTCATAAATCACGTTGCCATATGACGAGGGGGGTAAAATGGACACTTTGGAGTTCATACAGTGAAACTATTGACCCTGGAGTCAGCGAGCTTCTTTCTGTTTGTTTTCTTTGTGGATTTCTAAGAGGGTCTTTTGTACAGCGATACCACCCAACGGGACCTCCACGTTACTGCAATAAGCACTCTGTATATTCCTTTCAGGCATTAAAGGACAACTGACACCTTCGACAAGTTGTGTCCATAATTTGTAACATCACTTCAAATGACTTCTACTGAGTGTATTTGACAAAGATTCCACCGCATATAGCTATATTTTACCTTTTAAGACTTGCGCTGAATATTCAGGAAGTCTTATTTTCGAGTTGATGACGATCCCTACGTGACGTCACGTTTGGAACGCCCCTGATCGAAAAAGCGACACACAATGCATTTTGCGGTACTTTGTTTGGTCTGAAAACTTTGTGTTGGTTGCGAAATTAGAAGGAAAAAAACATTAATAACGCCATGATGAATCATTGTGTGTTGCACCAAGACAACTATTTGATATTCGTTGACACAAATTCCCAGCAGACCAATCAGCTAATTTCCAACGGAGCTTGGGCGCCATTTTGTGCATTTTCTGGGACACTACATTTCCATATTTACTTTAAAAAATAGAATTAAGAGCAAATGTAACATTTTAATGAGAAATACTTTAAAACGTTGTGATCTGGTATGTCATTCGTTAAACAGACATTACTAGAATAACTGGAAGAAACTCATTATATTAATTGGTGACCCATAAATGACAGTATCACTCTATAAATGGCATATTGTTCCCTGCGGATGGTACTAAAAGCATCATCGGAGGCACGGTAGTTTTACTTTATTGTCATTTTATCAACGTGTGATTCACTCAAACACTTAATTGCAGAATGAGTGTGGCCAAGCTTCTTCCACTTTGCTCCACGTTGGCTTTCAGAAGAACATTTTGTACGTCGCAGGTCAGTCACTCGCAGTTGCACGATGCGACCCTCCCAAAAATACATAAATAATAACATAAATGCTGGTGTGTTGCAGTATACGGCAATGGCGTCCCGACATGTCAACACCAAGAGAATCCAAGGACTGGACAAGAACGTCTGGTGAGTGAGCATTGGCCATTTTTTTAATGTACTTTTAATCATTATTTGACGAGTTAGCACGCTAACGCGAGTTTGTGATTTAAAACAAAAAACAGGGTCGCGTTTACGGCTCTAACAGCGGATCCTTCGGTCGTCAACCTGGGTCAAGGCTTCCCGGATATTTCGTTACCCCCGTACATCAAGGACGCCCTGGTGCAGGCAGTGGCGGTAGACAAAATGAACCAATATACTCGAGGATTTGTGAGTAGGACCTCACTCTAGAGATTTGTACCATCATGCACTTAATTTACACATTCTCTGCTTAAAGGACAACTGACGCCACTTTTGTGTTTCCTAACTGACATCAGAAAAACGTTTCATAGCATCTAAAATACCCAAAACACACAGGCTGATATTTTTAGTCAAATGCAAAACAGCAATAAAAATGACTTCAAGTGTCCAAAATCTGCAACAACAACAAAATGAAACCGGAAGTGGCCAGTTTCAGAAGGTCCCGCCCCCTTGTTCGTGGTGTCACGCCAAGACGTATTGCATTGCTCGTGAATCAAAACAATGGCTTCAGATTGGGAGAAGATGCTTTCTTGTTCCAAATCCAGTTATGAATATGATTCAAATAGTTCTGAAGAGGAAAGCATACATGTTTGCAATCGATTAAAGAATTTATTCCGTGCCATTTTGAGGCAACATTGGCGGGAAATGTATCACCCAAAAGAGGCAGAAGATGGCGACCACGCCATCTTCTATAGTTAATCTATATTTTTGGGATCCGTCTATAGTTTTGGGACACTTGAAGTCATTTTTATTGGTGTTTTTAATTGAACTAAAAATATCAGCAGGCGTGTTTTGGGTATTTTAGATGCTATAAAACGTTTTTCCGATGTCAGTTAGTCGGCTGTCCTTTAACTCTATAGACGACTTTAGGTATGATGGCTAGCATTCCGAGAAAAAAAATGTCAAGAAATGACTTGGACCATTTTTTTCAAGAAGCTAACAATCTGTCGTTAGCTCTCGGCACTGAGCCTGAGCACACTACACTTGCATATTGTCAAATAAAGTACTTTTGTTAGCTTTCGCCAACCAATTTCTGTTTTACATAAATTACTACATATTAGGTACGATTTTTAAAATATTATTTTTCCAGTCAACATGTTAACACCGCTATTTTACAGACACACTTTGTATTAGCCAGTTAACGCAGCCGTAGTTCACCTGCACACATACGGTACCATTAGCTTGAACTATAATTCATTTTTTTTAATTTTATTCAGTTAACCACGACAATATCTTTATTGTACAGATACCGCTAATATTAACTTTAATAAACTGCTAACAGCAGAGCACACCGCTGAGGACATTCACCGTCAGCTTCATCAAGCTAGCATTCCAATAGGTCATATTCTCTTTGCTTGAGCTAGCTTTAACTATAATTCCCTTTTTTGACTTTATTCAGCCAACCACGACAATACCTTGATGTTACAGATACCGCCAATATTAACTTTAATAAACTGCTAACAGCAGAGCACACTGCTAACATCCATGTTAAGTTTCCGAAATCATAAATCGGGAGATTTTCGTACTTGCGATTCTGTGGCGCGTGTTAAAATAAGCGTTACAAAAGTATAAATTAGAAGTAAATAAACTGTCCTGTACGTACACTGTTTCACAAGCCAGCTAACCTGGCCATATTCATATTAGCATTAGCTCGATGCGCTCTGTCCATTTTTGTGTTGACTTGATGGCGTAGGGTCACCCTACGCTGGTGAAGGCCCTCTCTCAGCTTTACGGCAAAGTGTACGGACGCCCCATCGACCCTTTCAAGGAAGTCCTGGTCACCATCGGCGGCTACGGCTCCTTGTTCAACAGCATCCAGGCTTTGGTGCAGGAGGGCGACGAGGTCATCATCATAGAACCTTTCTTTGACTGCTACGTGCCCATGGTCCGAATGGCGGGGGGCCAACCTGTGCTGATACCACTACGGCCTGTAAGCTTCAATGAGAATCAATTTTATGCAAATGTGACTATTTGTGCAACTATTTCGTGATGCCCTCCTAAAATAAAATAATGCCTCCTAAAATGTTTCATTAATTTTAGTAGTACAGTGATACCTTGGCTTACAAACTTAATTGGTTCCCAGACAGAGTGTGTAAGGTGAAAAGTGTGTATCCCAAAAAATAATTTCCCATAGGAAACCATTAAAATGAGAATAATCCGTTCCCATGTCCCCATAAAACATTTTTCTACTTAAAACTTACACAAACTACTTAAAACTACACAAAATATACCTTGTTTTATGTATAATACATATGCTATGGTATTATAATTAAAGAAATAAACTGTACTGTATAATAAAGTCGTTTTATTGACCTTTGTGATGGTCGTTGATGGCTTGATGGAATGGAGTGGCCGCTTTCATCGGCATGAAACACTTGATGAGGAACATAGCCTTCTTTCGCCATCTTGAGGAATGATACCTTGTCGGTGATAATTTTATCTAGTTCCTCATCAATTGTGTTCTGTTTAGCTGCGTTGATAGCTTTTTCATCAAGTGATTGATAGGATATTTTAACCTTGCAGTCTACACTCTGCCCTTGAACTATCAAAGTTGAAACTCTCTCACTGTTGTTTGCCTGTCTCTTTAATGTTTTTTTAAACCACCCCCCCTCACTGCTGCGTTCTTGACCAATCACGTGGCTTTAACCGAAGACTGGGGGCGGGGAATAGAGGACAAAAACAGTTAGCTGCCATTTTGTTGTTTGAAGAACGGGCTCGTTCGCGAACGACACATCACTCATTGAGGCAGCTCCGTGTATGAAAAAAGTTTGTATGCCAAGGTAAAGTTCGTATGCCAAGGTAAAATTTTCATACATTTAACGTTCGTAAAGTGAAAAGTTTGTAAGCCAAGGGGTTCGAAAACCGAGGTATCACTGTAATTTAAACTGTGCATGTTCCACAAAATATGATTCAACATTGTATTTTACAGACGATTTAATTTCAGCACGACTAAAATGTTAGATTACCTTTTAACAAAACGTTGCCAACAATTCATATCCGCCTTTGTAAAACGTTCTTCTCCATGTGGCAGAAATCGGGCCAGAAAACCACCTCCACCAGTGCCGACTGGATCCTGGATCCGGAGGAACTAGCAAGTAAATTCAACTCCAAGACCAAGGCCATCCTCATCAACACCCCCCACAATCCCATCGGGAAGGTTAAATTGAACTAAGAAAAAAAAACAACATGAAAGAAAGTCAATAAGGATGGCGACCATTTTGGACAAGTTGGTTTTTGCCGCAGGTTTTCAGCAAAGCGGAGCTGCAGATGATCGCCGACTTGTGCATCAAACACGACACGCTGTGCTTCAGTGACGAAGTTTACGAGTGGATGGTCTACCGTGGACAGCGCCATATTAAAATTGGTGAGTTGGCAATGCACGAGTGGGGTGGGGGGAGGGGCTTCTGCATTTTTTCATATCAACAAAATGTCATATTTGTTTATCATTTCCAGTCAAAGCAAATGTTTGCTAATGTTTTATGAGTCAAAACGAAAATCAGAACAAGTCTCCAGTCATGGCGGTCTACATCAATCGGACAATATAAAAATCTAAACAATTTTGACATTTTTAAAACCATAGATTCATTAACTACCCCCACCCTTAAAAATTAATATCAATTAATGTGGCCATCGGTTAGCTGTTGATTAAAGTTGCATTTGCCATATTAATTGTAAATTCAAAAGTCAAAATATTGATTCCCTCATTAAAATACACCCTTTTGCATTTTACATTTATTTGTACGTATTGTATAAGTATATATTTTCATTCCAAAATATATTTATTTCATTCAATTGGTTAAATGTATTTCTTTGTCCTGTAAAAAATCAATAAATAAATGAATAAACAGATACATAAATATCTAAATAAATCTATAAATAAATACATACACAAATAAATAAATAAATAAATACACAAATAAATACACAAATAAACACACAAATACATACACAAATACATACATACATAAATACATACATCAATACATAAATAAACACATAAATACATAAATAAGTACATAAATAAATAACTACATACATACATAAATAAATACATACATAAATGCATACATACATACATGCATACATAAATAAATAAAGAACTAAAACATAAATACATACAAAAATAAATATGTAAATGAATATGTAAATAGATATGTAAATAAATGAATACCTAAATACAAAAAAATTGAATACATGAATGAATGAATAAATAAATAAATAAATAAATAAATACATAAATAAATTAAATAACATGGAAAGTATCGCTGAATTATTGAAATAGAAAGTAATAATAATAATAATAATAATAATAATAATACATTTCATTTATAAACGCCTTTCAAAACTCTCAAGGACACTTTAAAGTGTCATTTATCCCTATCTACATACAAGTATGTATAGTGTAGTTATGATTATGATTTGAAAATGTGTGCATCTTTGGTAGCGACTTTGCCCGGAATGTGGGATCGAACCATCACCATTGGCAGCGCGGGGAAGACCTTCAGTGTCACCGGATGGAAAGTGAGACGCCATTTTCAGCAATCCCATCAATGCGCGTTTATGCTAATGTCATTTGTTTGCCACCCGAAAATGGCCGCTTCAAACTAAAATGGAAAACTATATGCTGGGGATGGACATTTTTAACACAAAAAAAACAAATAATCATATTCATTTTACCAGATTTGTTTTGTATTTATGTATTATTTTTTTTAATGGCAACATTTTTTTACTTCACGATATAATAGCCACGATAGGCTAACTGCTAATCGCATCGTTTGGGATCTTGTTTCGACTATTTTTTTTTTCAGTGTTAAAAAGACAAACATCAACAAATATATGAAAGTAAGAGCAAAGGAAAGGAAAGGAAGAAATAGAGAAGTAGAAGAAGCTGGCTGGCTGGCTATCTTGCTAGCTACATGGCTATTTAGCTGGCTAGCTGGATAGATAGCTGACTATCTATTAGCTATCTATTAGCTAGCTAGCTTTCCATCTATTTGAGTTACTTCCGGGTCGCGTGTGGCTGCCGCTACTCACCCACAGAAAAACTTATCCTGTGACTGTAAAGTGACCTTGAGAGTTTTGAAAGGTGCTTAGAAATGAAATGGATTTTTAAAAACAAAAAGCGTGGAGCTGCTGTAAAGGCAGCCACTCTCGCGGCGCCATTTTGAAATCAAAATAACAAAAAATAAATAAATAACAACATAATATGACAACACAAAGACACAGTCATTCAATCTTAGACGCTTTCTGCACCCTCTGTGTTGCATGAAGCAGTTCGAGATGAAAGAGGAGAAAATCAAAGCGTCCTTTTCACCAGTGGATCAGAGTCATCATAGCGGAATATGCACGTCTGCCACAAGCTAAATGTTGAAAGCAAACACGCAGCTGTAGCGTCCATTGAAGAAAAGAGATTATCTAACATCTCCTGTTCAACGTAAATCCGCTTCAATTCCAAGCCGCGACCATTCCACGTATCAAACCGTGCGTCCATGTCGCCGTTTGGGAAGTCGTGCGTTTTTCTAAATGATATAATTTCTGAATTCTGACTTCTTCTTCTCGTAGCTCGGTTGGTCCATCGGACCCGAGCACCTGATCCGCCATCTTCAAACCGTCATGCAGAACACGCTGTACACCTGCCCGACGCCATTACAGGTAAGCGTCCGCCAGGCGATGGCGTCGTGACCTAAAAAAACAAAGTTTGGATTTGTAACAAGGAGTCTGTTTCCTTGGCAGGAGGCCGTGGCGCAAGGTTTACTCCTGAACTGCCAACTGATGGGTCAGCCCGACTGTTACTTCACATCGCTTAGCGAAGAGCTGGAGGTGAAGCGCGACCGCCTGGCAGCCATCTTGCGAGAGGCTGGGCTGTCACCCATCATTCCTGAGGGAGGCTATTTCATGTTGGCTGACATCACGCCGCTAAGTGAGTTCCCTGTGCTAACGCTCGCTTGGCACTTTTTATCATAGTAATTGTCATAATAATCATACATTTGATTGATAAGCGCCTTTCAAAACTATCAAGGTCACTTTAACACTTGTTTTTGAGATGCTTCCAAAAAGCCCGATGAAAATAATTGTCAAGATTCTCACGGCTAGCGTCGCAATAAAAAAGTAGTGTTCATAAGATGAAGGATTTTAGTTTTTTTTTTTCGTTTTAAAGACATCGAAATAGAACTCGACTAAATGCCAACCCTTTACCTCGCCACCAGGGGTCGCGCTTTGACCGAATTCGCGTGATACATATATATATATATATATATATATATATATATATATATATATATATATATACAGTAAAGTCTCGTAATATCGATATTCAAGGGAGTCCGAAAAAATATCGTTACAACCGGGACTATCGATATATCCGACCCTGTTTGCATGTAATTTTCTCCGTGCGTGCATAGAAATACTATCGATATAACCGGGACTATCGATATATCCGATATCGCTATAACGAGACTTTACTGTATATATATATATACACACACACACACACACACACACACACACACACACACACACACACACACACACACACACACACACACACACGCACACACACACAGTAAAGTCTCGTTATATCGATATCGGATATATCGATAGTCCCGGTTATATCGATACTATTTCTATGCACGCACGGAGAAAATTACATGCAAACAGGGTCGGATATATCGATAGTCCCGGTTATATCGATATTTTTTCGGACTCCCTTGAATATCGATATAACCAGACTTTACTGTATATATATACACAAGATAATAATTTTAAAGGTGGAAATAATTGTTGTATGAATTTGAAAACTTCCTTTTTCGAAATTGAGGCATTGTTTTTTTTCCTACTTAACCCGAAGGTCAAGATCTGTCACACATTGCCAGCGACGAGGCGTACGACTACAAGTTTGTCAAATGGATGATTAAAGAAAAGGTAAATGAATTGAAATATTACCTATCTCAATATGGATCACGATATGTGCTTCCAATTTTTTGGGGGAAACATATTTGACGTAGAAATTGGCAGCCATTCCTGTCACTGCATTTGTCGGAGAAGAATCCACCAAGGCCTTTGAGAAATATATTCGTCTTTGCTTCATCAAGGTAAACATCACACACATAAAAAAAAATCATTTTATTATTTCACAAATGTATGATTTTTATTTCTTGTCAATACATGTACAGTGATACCTTGGCTTACAAACTTAATTGGTTCCCAAACAGAGTGTGTAAGGTGAAAAGTGTGTATCCCAAAAATTAATTTCCCTTAGGAAACCATTAAAATGAGAATAATCCGTTCCCAGGTCCCCATAAAAAATCATTTTCTACTAAATAAGCCTTAAAAGTACACAAAATATACCTTACTTTATGTATAATAAATGTGATATGGTATTAGAATTAAAGAAATAAACTATACTATATAATAAAGTCGTTTTAATTACCTTTGTAATGGTCGTTGATGGCTTGATGGAATGGAGTGGCCGCTTTCATCAGCATGAAACACTTGATGAGGAACGTAGCCTTCTTCTTTCACCAAACCAATCACGTGGCTTTAACCGAAGACTAGGGGCCGGGAATAGAGGACAAAAACAGTCGGTTGCCATTTTCTTGTTCGGAGAAGGGGCGAACGACACATCACTCGTTGTGGCAGCTCCGTGTGTATCCCAAAAAATAGTTTGTATGCCAAGGTCACATTTTCATCAATGTAACGTTCGTAAACCGAAAAGTTCGTAAGCCAAGAGGTTCGTAAACCGAGGTATCAATGTATTTGACTCTTGTTGTTTTTAATACTTTTTGATGACAGAGAGATGAAACTCTGGATGCGGCCGAGGCGATCCTGAAGAATTGGAATTCGCTGGCAAGCAGCAACTGAAGATTTTTTTGGCATCATGCGGTGAAGATAAATAAATCATCAGTCTGTAGATCTCTTAGAAACCAGTGGAGTGACTCAAGCTTTTGTTCTATGCCCCTTTCTTTTTCACATCTGAATTGTATCCTATGACGAAATCTAAGTATTAAAAAGACAATCGTTTGGGATACGCTATTGAGGACGAGCAGTCCGGATAATTGATAGATGGATAAATTCTTCTATTTTCAAATCCTGAAAACAAAGCATTCATTTATGATGACCAGTTTTAATGAACCTCATATTATATGGAACAACACAATGACATATTTAAAGCTTTGTGATAGAGATTAGACAGAATAAGAAGTTATCACATTTAAACGTTTCGTGCTGTTATATGCTTAGTCAACATGTGTGACTCAAATACACAATTGAAGCACGGGCAACCTGGGGTCAATCAGGTCAACAGACAGAGCGAGTTAAACTGTCAGCTTCATCTAGGTCCAACGTTATTTACGACTTGAACATCCTGCACAGGAAGAGCTCATTAGCCAGGTTACAAATTTATCAGTTCATGGAAGAGACAATGTTTTATTGCTTACAGCTGTCCGCGCTTAGAATGCCCAGGGGCGTGGTCATCCAATCAAAAAAAAATATGTTTTACTAATGTATCACTTAAATTTGCATATACTCTCAATAAATAGCTTGGCTGCAGAATTCAGACGTCAGTCATGAATGGCGACGTCTCCTGCCGGCAGTAGGGGCAATCTTCTCACGAAAACCCTCAGTTCACGTTAATTGTTTTGACATTCCTAAATAAATGTATGAATTAACAAGTGGCCTTTTAATCATTTGCTTCGCAATGTGCTTCATCAAAATAGATGACTTTTTGACTTGGAACTTTTGAAAGTGGTTTTAATTCAAATGCACATACTGTACGATCATAATACATTTTATTTCAAGCACCTTTCAAAGCTCCCAACGACACTTTACAGTCACAGACAAGCAGCGATACAATAATAAATAAAATACAATTATAAATAGAATACAATATATAAGATACAATTATGTGTACTGTGTACGAAATGTTGTTTTCAAGCGATTCAATGCGACTCGGTATGGAGTATATCTCCCAACAACTTCAATAAAACACAAAATGTTATTCTTTAATTTATAATGTCATAATTATATCATAATTTAATTTTATAAAACACGAATTTTAAGCTTTGACCATCGTTCTTCCCTTGATTCTTAGTGGGAGTTTCTGTCTGCAGGGTACTCGTCGAACCGCTAGAGGGCGACAAAACCACACAATTGAACACCAAATCAGACACGCACGGTACGTATTACATTACAAAGGTGAATATTTAATTAATTGAATTTCACTCACATATAAACTTTTAGCCAATCACTCTACAATAAAAAAATATTACAAAAAAAACCCAACAACAGACACAAAAGTCAAACTATTAAAATGAAACCCGGGGCAGTGAAGGATGCTGGGAAAAATGAGGGCCAGCAGGTAGCAAAACAACTTTGGAGGCCATTACGGAAACATCTGAAGGTGATTATTGACGCTATAATCCTCTTCTGGTGAATAATCAATGTGTTTTGGCGACGATGCCGTCATTTGATTCACACCACCATCTCCCCCCTTTGCGAGCTTGTGAGTGCAACGTCGTTTAATTACCGTGTGAAGTCAAAAGTGTACGCCAATCGGGGCGGCAGATGGCACGTCGCATGCTTAATTATCAGCAAACGAAACCAAAAAGAAAAAAGAGAGAGAAAGAGAAAGCGTGTGAGTGTGTAATAGAGAGAGAGGGCGAGAGAGAGAGAGCAAGATAAAGAGTGGGTGAGAGACATAGAGAGAAACAGAAATTGAAAGAGAGAGAGGGCGAGAGACATACATATATGTAGAGAGAGAAAGAGAAAAATGAGAGAAAGAGAGGTGGAGGGATAGATAGATAGATAGTTTTGTGGCCTACGTTGTTGCCTGATCATTTTGGTTTCTTCGCTTTCAGATGAAAAAAAAATGTCTTTCCCTTGACACCAACTTTTCCGTCGGATGTCAACAACTCTTTCCTCAAATATGCTAAGAAGCTCTCAAAATTGGTGTTTCACAGCAGGATTCCAGGTTTTAAATCCGCGCTAAGACTTTAAACGTGAAGTTGAGTACAAAAACTTAACCAAATTAAATCAAATAATTGACGAAAATTACCTAGAATATAAAAAAAAAAAAAAAAAACGGTCAAATCTCCTGGCAGCCATTTTGACACTTTCCCATCGACTGACGCTTGCTAATAATTGAACGGCGATGGGCATTCGGTGGCGCGAGAACGTTTTCCACGCAGCTTATCCGTCACGTTCTCAGACACGTAGTCGTTGCTCGCACCCGGATTAGTCATCTGCCGCCGCTTTCATAATCCTGCCATCATTTATGCAAATGAGCATGATTGTGCCAATAATCTGTGGTGGCCGTGAATCAGGTTAATGGCGGCCCGGGAAATTTGACACCGCGCTCATGCTCTCCTCCAGGTGCGTTTTACATACATTACGTTTTCCTTAAGAAGGGTTTGGAGACAAGATTGCATTTCAAAACTCGCAAGGTCACTTTACAGTCACAGGATAAAGTTTTTCTGTGGGCGAGCAGCGGCAACCATACGCGCCAGTTTACACTCAAGCCGGAATAACTCAAATAGATAGAAAGATAGCTAGCTACTAGACAGCTAATAGCTAGCTAGCAACAGCTGAAGCTGTAACAAAGCGCTAACATGTACAAAAGGCAAATGCTGCCCCCTCGTGGAAAGGGAAAAAAAATGCCAGATGTCTGACCAGCGCTTTATCGGCACGCAAGCATGAAAAAAAAAAACAAATTTGGGAATGGTGCTCTACGTCATATTTTTATAATAATAATAATAAACATACTACTAATAATAAAAAACATACTAATAATAATACTAATAATACTACCACTACTATTACTAATACTCTTCAATTGCTGCTGTGGACTGCAAACTACTATTACTAATACTACTCCTACTACTACTACTACTACTAATAATAATAAAAACATACTACTAATAATAAAAACATACAAATACTACTACTACTACTACTACTACTAATAATAATAATAATAATAATTAAAACATACTAATAATAATAAAAACATACTAATAATATTATTAATAATAATAATACTAATACTAATAATAATACTAATACTACTAATACTACTACTAATAATAATAATTATTATTATAATAATAAAAACATACTAATAATAATAATACTACTACTACTAGTACTACTACTACTACTAACAATATTAATAATAATAATAATAATAAAATACTAATAATAAAAACATAATAATAATAATAATAAAACATTCTAATAATAATAAAACATACTACTACTACTAATAATAAAACAATAATAAAAAACATACTACTACTAATAATAATAGTAATGATAATACATTTAATTTCTAAGCGCCTTTCAAAACTCTCAAGGACAGTTTCGTGCGGGTGAGCAGCGGCAGCCATTCGCACCAGCCAATGGAAATCAATTCAGCCAATATATGCATACACCTTGAACTTTTACAAATACAAGTACAAATAATAAAACAATATGCATATACAAAATGAGCACAATTAAACATAAATCCAATTCACAATTAGTGTTTTAAGGAGGTTGCGTTCATTGCAATGAAGGCGCAAGTTGAAGTCCTCGCCGGCATCACAACAAAGTCTTCCGCATTCGCCGACATCCGTGTCCCAACCTTAAATATCTGTGAGAATTTCTGTGTGAGAGGGGCCTACAACACCCCCTCCCCAAAATAACCTTTCCATTAATACACGTTCCCACAGTGGCCATATGGCCCACCGCCTAAACAGCTTGCCGGACGCATAATTAATTTGTGGTGGCGTCTGCCTGTTTATTTTCCAACCTACATTTCCCTAATTGCACCGACGAGGTTCAAATCAATGAAAAATATCAGCCTGCTTGTTTTGGGTATTTTAGATGCTATAAAACGTTTTTCTGATGTCAGTTAGGAAACAAAAACAAATGGCGTCGGTTGTCCTAAAAGCTAGCAAAGAGGAAGACAGAATCCGGAAGTCGCCGTTGTCATGCTTGATAAAAAAAATGCAACCACAGTTTTGCTTTCACGGCGACAGAAGTAAACGTTGTGTGTAAATATTTGTATTGACGTCGTAGATTTCCTTTAAATTTGATATCCCCCCACCCCGCCATTTTTCTAAATATTATTTTAAAAAAATAGTTTTGAATTCGAAATAATTGTAGGCGATCTTCCGGGTCATTCACTTTGCAATACTGCTTTGGACCGGCAGAGGACGCACAAGCACAGTATATTTCAGCCTAGCGTCAAAAATAAAATCATAAATCACGATTTTAAAAGATTAATTGAACATATCAAAGCCTAATTGTGTAAACTTTCATTATTAATTAGGTCAAATAAAAAAAGCGAACACTTGACATGTAAATCACAGCAGAATTTTCGCGGTATTTATGCAAATGAGTGTCGCTTTATCATTGTGATGAGAATGTTGTTATCTCGCGCGAGATCGACGACGTGAAATTGTTCATTTGATAAGACGAATAGAAATGAGGCGCCCTCATTGTCTTGCCTTAATAAGTTTCATTTCATGCCGTCGTAGCAAGTGATTACAGATAGCTAATAATAATAATAATAATAATAATAATCATAACATTACTACTACTACTACTACTACTTCTACTAAAATTGATAACAATAACAGCAACATTACTACCACTACTATTACTACAACAACAACAACTACTACTACCACTCCTACTAATAATAATAAAAATATTACTACTACTACTACTACTACTACTACTACTAAAATTAATAATAATAATAAAATTACTACTATCACTACTACTACTACTACTACTACTACTAATACTACTAATACCGTATTTTCACGACCAAAGGGCGCACCAATAATAATCTCCTCTTATAATAATAATAATAATAATAATAATAATACAACTACTACTACTACTACTACTACTAATAATAATACTAATAATAATAATAATAATACCACTACTACTACTACTACTATGGTACTACTACTACTACTACTACTACTACTACTACGACTACTACTAATAATAATAATACCAATACCACTACCACTCCTACTACTACTACTACTACTACTAGTACTACGGCTACTACTACTAGTACTACTGCTACTACTGCTACTACTACTACTACTACTACTACTACTAATAATAATAATAATAATAATAATGAGATAAGTGAACTGGCATTTGAAGCTCAGTAGGGATCGACCTTTTCTCTTTTTGGAATGACCTTCCACTGAATATTGGGCATGTCAACTCGACTCCCCATCTTTAAAAAAATATAAAAAAATTTTTAGGGGGGTGCTTTTGACTCAGCATGAAACTTAATTTTTAGTTTTACTCTTTTTCATTGTCATCTGATGGATTTTGACTCCATATCGTGCACTTTGTTTATAGTTGAGTTGCGTATGGAGTATGAAGAGCAGTGGGTAGAGGACATAGCCCTGTGGGACTCCCGTGGAGGTGATAAGAAGGACCCAAGTTATTTTTGGGGAGGATTTGTGTCATCTATTTTATGGTGTCCTCAAGACTGGGCATAATTTTACACTCCATACTCTACTTACATACTTCACATATGATTACGTGCTGCTGTTTTGGTTAGCAACACAGTATATGAATACATACATGCGTGGACAACACTTAGTACCTGTTTTTGTTTTTGATTGATGTGGGGATGTCTAACTGGGGAAAGTCGTCATCACCTTAGAGGATTTTGCAACCCCCCCACCAAGGCCACCTTTGGCATCCCATCGCAACCCCCCCCGCGGCCCTGATTTGCAAGAGCAGATTAATCAGAGCGCGTATGGGCCCAGATGACAATTTTTTTGCTTTTGCTTTTGTTGTTCCCAATTTTACCATCTTTTATTGTCTTCATCATTCATCGACATGGAGTGGGGTGCTCAGCGGGGGAGGGGGGTCGGTCTGTCGGCAGTTGGAGGGGGGGGGGGTTACACATGTGTCAATTATGCAAATGAAGACGCACACTTTTGCAGATTACTTCACTGGCTGACTGTTGTTTGCGAGGGTTTTGATGATTAAATATTATGATTATAAATATTATTTTCTTCCTCTCATGAAGCCCATCTGCTGCAATCAAAATGGGACACAAAGTCCATTTAAGCGCTTCAAACTGGCACAAAGCAGACGCACCAAGAGAAAGAACAGACAGGCCTCCATGATTTGAATTCAAGTTGATTTCAATGAGGGGGCCATCTCATAATATTTCAATGTGCTGCCTTTCATTTCTGTTGAAAGGTTTGCGTTCCTTATTTCGGCCCGCGCGGATTGACGTTCAGATCTCGGACCCAGATAGGAAATTAAAGCTTCAATTTTTTTTTTTTTTTTTTTTTTTGTAAAGACGCCTCACTCGCTAACTTTATCGTGACACGATAAGAAGGCGAATCTTTGACTACAAATGTTCTTTATTTATTTATGGGGGAAAAAATGGATTGACTATTTTTAGAGCGATTTCACGATGGTGAGTTTCACAACATTCATTTGGCCAGAACTTAAATAAATAAATAAAATATAAATACATAAATAAATAAATAAAAACAAATAAATACACAGATAAATAAGTAAATAAATACATACATAGATACATACATGAATGAATAAATAATAAAATAAATACACAGATAAATAAATAAATACACAAATAAATTAGACAAATAATTACATAAATAATTACATAAATAATTACATAAATAATAGACAAACAGATAAATAAATAAATAAATAAATACAATAAAAACAAATAAATACACAGATTAATAAATCAATATATATATGAACAATTAAATATATAAATAAAATAACACAATAATAAAATAATCAAGTATTAAATTACCTTACCAAATTCATACATGAATAAAATTATTAATAAATTAACACATTATTACATTGACACATTATTAAATTATTAAATTATTACATTATTACATTATTACATTATTACATTATTACATTATGACTATTCAAATAATTATTAGATTTTTAAAGTGTTAAATTGTGGAAATGTGAAATTGCTAAATTGTTAAAATGCTTAAATTCTAAATTGCTAAAATGCTAAAATGTTAAAATGCTAAAATATTAAGTTTTTACATTGATGAATTAATACATTGATAAATTAATACATCAATACATTAATAAATTGACAATTTAAATAAGTTACATATTTTATTCCACAAATAATTTGCCACTTGCTGCCACCCACCTCCCCCATAGTCAAGGTGGATTTTTTTAGTCTTTGAGAATTTTAAAAAGTGAAAGAACAATTCAAATACAGTATATATACATTTTTTTAAGTCATAATATATATATTTTTGTATTTTTTTTGGGGGGGGGACAGCAAGCCGAACATTTTTGTGGTTCGAGACTATTTAACGTGTGAGGATGGCTGGTTTCATTGCTGTGGGTTTTGTCCCTTCATTAATTCCATTTACGTCTCGGGTGGTGGTGGGGGGTCAGTTGAGTGGGGGGGTCCTCTGGTCATCGCACGCCAACCCCCCCGAACGCGAGACCTTCCTGAAACTCTTGACAGTGCTTTGACGTGCTCTGTGTTAATTACAGTAATGGCGGCCATTCTCATTAAGTCATTGTTTGCGTACCCCGAAGGGTGGCCTTGTACGAACGAAGACCCCCCACTCCACCCCCGCCTCGTTAGCGACGCACAGCTGTTCCACGCGGCCGGTGCGGTGCCGCGCGCCGTCATTTTCAAGAATAAACGCGAGCAGACCCCCCACCCGCGAGGGGTTAAAAAAAGCACCCCAAAAAATGGTGCGGTAGCTTGACGTCACTGACGTCGTTTCCTGAGCGACGCCATTAGTGATGGGAATTGCGGCTCTTTTCAGAGATTCGGTTCCTTTGGCTCGGCTCACTAAAAAGGTTTTTTTTGTTGCTTAAATTAATTAACTACCAAAAATCATGTAAACTTATTTGAAAAATGAATTACACATGTAAATAATACACCATAACCTATATTTTTATTTATATGCCTTGATTTATATGTGCACAGAGAGCATCTACTCACTTTCACTTTCCCTGTGGTTGGATGATCAGCTTTTCATATTAATAATGCTATCATACCAACTAGTAAAACATATAATACAGTGGTACATTGGCTTACGCACTTAATTGGTTCCCAGAAAGAGTAAGGCGAAAAGTGTGTATCCCAAAAATTTATTTCCCATAGGAAACCATTAAAATTAGAATAATCCGTTCCCAGGTCCTCATAAAACATAATTTTCTAATTTTCTAAGCCTTAAAACTACACAAAATATACCTCATTTTATGTATAATAAACGTGCTATGGTATTATAATGAAATAAATAAACTGTACTGTCTAATAAAGTGGTTTTATTTACCTTTGTCGTTGATGGCTTGATGGAATGGAGCGTCCGATTTCATCAGCATGAAACACTTGATGAGGAACGTAACCTTCTTCTTTCACCATCTTGAGGAATGATCCCTTGTAGGTGCTTTCTCTGCTATCATCGTATCTAGTTCCTCATCAATTGTGATCTGTTTAGCTGGGTTGATAGCTTTTTGCATCAAGTGTACACATGGCTTGTGCGCGTTATTTGTGGAGCCTGATTGATGGTATATTTTAACCTTGCAGTCTATACTCTGCCTTTGAACTATCAAAGTTGAAACTCTCTCTGTGTCGTCTGCCTGTCTCTTTAATGTTTAAACCACCCCCCCCTGCTGCGTTCTTGACCAATCATGTGGCTTTAACCGAAGACTGGAGGCAGGGAATAGAGGACAAAAAAAGTCGGCTCCCATTTCTGGCTCCTTGTTAGCAACCGGCTCTCTTCGTTCACTCCAGAGATCCGGCTCTAAGAACCGGCTCGTTCGCGAACGACACATCACTAGACGCCATCGGTCCTGGCGGGGCGACATTACGAACAGTTAATCACGCGGGGAAGGCTTTCATAATGGCCTCATTTCTACCAATAGCGGACTAATTATCCACGTTTGCAGGCGGCTGTGAACCCCCTTTGTGATTACGGCGGGAGCGTCTAATGTGTACTTTGTGGTCTGGGGGTTGACTTGTTGTTTGCATTTGGCAACACCTTAAACACACACAGACACACACACACACAAACACACACCTTTCTGTTTTAATGGTTTTGTGAGGTCCGGACAACTCCAGATAAGGAGTGCGGACCACCATTGCTGATAAGTTTAGAGAAGAACTAGTGTCACATTTGAACACTGAATATCACCCCTCCATCTTTAAAAACAACAAAATAAAAAGTGAACTTGAAACTGAAATAACAGCAGGAGTGAGGTTTCTGTATGCCTACATTCAAAGTCCTCACCCCTGTAGTGAATTTGGTTAAAATATCATTTTACTTTTTCCTCTCATTAACCACGCACACACACACACACACACACACACACACACACACACACACACACACACACACACACACACACACACACACACACACACACACACACACACATAAACACACACAGTGTGTGTATCCAAGTGAACTGAAAATACACACCAAAAATCATTTTGGGTGATTTTGTGGGGACCTCTCTGGAATAATAATAATCCATTTCATTTCTAAGCGCCTTTCAAAACTCTCAAGGTCACTTTACAGTCACAGGATAACGTTTTTCTGTGGGTGAGCAGTGGAAGTAACTCAAATAGATAGAAAGCTAGCTAGTGAATAGACAGATAATAGCTACGGAATAGGTACAGATAGATAGATACAGATATATAAACATATATATAGCTAATAGCTAACCAGATAGATAGATAGCTAATGGCTACTTTAACAAACACATAAATAGACACTCTAGAAGCCTTTACAATGAAAAACTTGTGAGGACCGGCCGAAAGGTCCTCACTTGTCAAAAATGTTCTCAATACGTATGGTATAAAAGCATAGTGGTCCTCACAAGACTAGCCATAACACACACACACACACACACACACACGCATGCGCATGCGCGCTGTCAAACTCAAGCGTGGCTTAATTAAGAAGGTAAATTCTTAATAGCCCCTACCATCAATTGCCCTGTTTTTTTTTTCCTTTTCGGTTGACTTTTATCTTTTGCTAATTAATGCTACTTATCAAATATGACGGTGGGTGCACGTGTGTTTATGTTTGTGTGGCAAATAATCTTTTAATCCTCCATTCCTTGTGGAAATATGTGTTGCACTTAAACAAGTTGTTGGAAGAAGAAGAAATGGGGGAAGAAAACATGGCTACGCGTTTAATGTTTTAAAATGTGTTGTTTGCCTTGTAATTCATCGGATTAATGGCGGAATTATTTTTTTGTTATTGTATTCCACAATGTTCCACTTTCCTTTTAGCTCTGCGATTGACTCATTTAAATGTGTAAAAATGGAAAAATGACACAATAGTAGGTTTTTATGTTTTATTTTTTTGGACCATTTACGAAATGCTGCCCCCTTATAGAAGGGGAAAAAACATTGCCAGACATCTGGCCAGCACTTTATCGGCACCCAAGCATAAAAACAAACAACCGGAACTAATTTGGGAATGGCGCTTCACGTCATGCTTTTCAATTCCCGAATAAATTCGTGAATGGCAGTGAATGAGTTAAAAGTTCCGTTTTTGGCTCACCACTGATTATTTTCAACCGATTTTTAACCATCTGAAGTCAGTCTTCACTTGCGCCCATTAAAGGACAACCGACACCATTTTTTTTGTTTCCTCACTGACGTCTTCGTAGTCGTCGTTATTGCATTATTTTTATTTTTATTTTTATTTTTATTTTTATTTTTATTTTTATTTTTATTTTTATTTTTATTTTTATTTTTATTTTTATTTTTTATTATTATTGTTATTGTTATTATTATTATTATTATTATTGTGATTTTAATTTTAATTTTAATTTGGATTTTTATTTTTCGTCGTCGTTATTGATATTATTGTTGCTCTTATTATTATTATACTAAAATCTCCGTTCAAAAGGAAATGAAAATGACCGGTCGCTCATGTTAAGGAAACGCGCACGCATGGTACACAAAAGAACAAATTCCACATAAGCAAAGAAAAGGAGCAAGATCCGTGTCAGCGATTGACGAGCCGCACATCCCCGAAAGTGCTTGTGTACGCTGGTGTCTTAATTAGCCTTGAATTATTGCCACTCACGCAAATGTTGTTTCCTTTCAGGGGTGGGGGTGATTTGAGGCACTTTTTTTTCATGGCGGGGTAGAGGCCTGTTTATTTTTCATCCTAGCCTCAATTTTTTTCCCCATCCTCCATCTTGCACATCACTCGTTTGTTCTTCTTTACGTTACATTAGCGCCTAGCTAGCAGTCGGCGTCGACGTGTTTATGTGCGGCGGTGATTTAAGCTTGTGTTCATTATACTCACCAGTAACACAGACATGTTTATGCCAGCCTCTGATCATTAGACTAGCTACTAGCATGTTTATGTTATTCTCTGGTCATTAAAGTAGCTAATAACGTCGATATTTTTATGTTAGCTTGTCTGTTTAGCATACAACCGTTGTACTTGCTAGTACTGTAGACAGGTTTATTGTTTGTTAGCTTTTGGGGGGGGGCGGGAGTGGGAGGCCATCGAGAGCCCATACTAGCTAGCAATGTAGACTTTGTTGTGTTTAGCTCCTTCACTGCCATTTTGCCTATTGTGATAATAATAATAATAATAATAATAATAATAATAATAATAATACATTACATTTATAAGCGCCGTTCAAAACTCTCAAGATCACTTTACAGTCAGGATAAATTTTTCTATGTGGGGGAGCAGTGGCAGCCACGTGCGCCAGCGTTCACTCAACCCGGAAGTAACTCAAATAGATGGAAAGCTAGCTAGTGAATAGATAGCTAATAGCTAGCGAATAGATAGCTAATGGCTAGTCAATAGATAGCTAATAGCTAGCGAATAGATGCCTGATAGCTAGCAAATAGATAGATAATAGATAGCAAATACATAGCTAATAGCTAGTGAGTAGATAGCTAATAGCTAGGTAATAGATAGCTGATAGCTAGCAAATAGCTATCTATTCACTAGCGAGTAGATAGCTAATAGCTAGTGAGTAGATAACTAATAGCTAGGGAATAGATAGCTGATAGCTAGCAAATAGATATCTAATAGCTAGCAAATAGATAGCTTATAGCAAGCAAATAGATAGCTAATACCTAGCGAATAGATAGCTAATATCTAGCAAATAGATGGCTTATAGCCAGCAAATAGATAGCTAATTGCTAGCGAATAGATAGCTCATAGCTAGATAGATTGATATAGATAGATATAGGTAGGTAGGTAGGTAGGTAGAGAGAGAGATCGATAGATACAGATCGATAGATACAGATTGATAGATCAATAGATACAGATTGATTGATCGAGAGGTACAGATTGATTGATCGATAGATACAGAGATTGATCGATAGATACAGATAGATTGATCGGTAGATACAGGTAGATTGATTGATCGTTAGGTTGATTGATTGGTAGGTTGATTGATTGATTGATTGATGTATTGATTGATTGATTGATAGGTTTTTGGGTCTCCAATTTGTGTTTTGAAACCAAGGTTAGTTTTCCATTTTTTTTTCTGTCTGATCATGCTAAAACAAATATTTCTGTTAGCATAGCATAAGAATTACAAGATATATATATATATATATATATATATATATATATATATTTTTTTTTTAAATCAAATCGTTTGGACTCTTAAATGACAAATGGCGTGGTGTGTTTTACCAGGGCCCGCCCCTTTCCAACGGCACCTTTTTCTCCCTCCAAGTGAAAGCGGGTACGGCTCAAATGACTCACCGCCATATTAGCTTTAATTAGCCTGTTGCCATAACGAGGTGTTCACGTCTAGCGGAGGCGAAGAAGAAGAAGAAGAAAAAAAAGGAAGTCAGAGGCAATCAACGGTGCAAAGTGCAAACGAGACTTACTTACTCACAAATGAATTAGACGCCCCCCCCCCCCCCCCCCCCTCGAAGCCCATTAATTAAATCCTCTGGCATCTGAGGTCTTTTTCTTAATTTCAAGTTCCATTAGCATAATAAACAGCGCGTGAGTTAGCACAACGTGATGGCGCTAATGGAGGCTATTTATTTGACGGTATTATTTAAAGCTGGCCTAATGGGAGGAGAAAGCCAAATAGATCTCGTCACGTCAAACTCAGGCCGCCGTGACGCCTCGCTTGCCTTTTAAAGAGTCGCTGAAAAAAAATAATCAAAGGTTTCCGTGACGATCATTTCAAAGATAATTATCAAGCTCTTCGGTGATAATTTAAGGCCCATAATGTCCCAGAGCCCCCCCAAAAAATAATAAAAGGATTATTAAGTCATTCACAGATGGACGATGTGCAAATAGGTGTCCACTCCAGTGCCAGTTTTTTTGTGTGTCATTTTCACTCAAATTGCAGGACCCACAGAATATTTAGTTTTAGGATGACATAAACATTAAATACAGCGTTAGAAACCCTAGACTTTATTCTTTCATTAAAAAAAAGAGTTATATGGGTCTGGAGTTATTTGAGCTTGAAATGGGGGCAGATGTACAAAATACAATACAATCATATTGATTTATATTTAACATCAGCTGAAGCTTTAACAAAGCGTTAACATGGACAAAAGGCAAATAGATACGTAGCTAGCTGGATACCTAGCTAGCTGGATATGTAGCTAGCTGGACACCTAGCTAGCAGGATAGCAAGCTAGCTGGATACATAGCTAGCTGGATACGTAGCTAGCTGGATACGTAGCTAGCTTGAGCCATAGCTAGATGGATACGTAGCTAGCTGGAGCCATAGCTAGATGGATACATAGCTAGCTGGATCCGTAGCTAGCTGGATACATAGCTTGCTGGATACGTAGCTAGCAGGATACATAGCTAGCTGGATACGTAACTAGCTGGATCCGTAGCTAGCTGGATCCGTAGCTAGATGGATACCTAGCTAGCTGGATATGTAGCTAGCTGGACACCTAGCTAGCAGGATAGCAAGCTAGCTGGATACATAGCTAGCTGGATACGTAGATAGCTGGATCCGTAGCTAGCTGGATATGTAGCTAGCAGGATACCTAGCTAGCTGGATAGCAAGCTAGCTGGATACATAGCTAGCTGGATACGTAGCTAGATGGATACGTAGCTAGATGGATATGTAGCTAGATGGATGTATACGTAGCTAGATGGACAGATGGATGGATAGAAAGTAGCAGCCTCAATGTAGGCGGAGTTAAGAAAAATGTGATAGCGAGCGCTTTCCAAGTTTATCCTGAAAACAAAAACTTGACGCTCGACCATAAAATGTGCTTCCAGATTGCGTATTTTATTTTATTTATTTAATATTATTTGTTGTTTTTTTTGTTGCAAATTGACAAATTCTTCCATGAAGAGCGCAAATTTAATTTGGACGAAGGCGCGGCATCAAAGTGAGTCCATTCTCACTCTCTCTCAGCATGTCGACGTTTTATTATTGTGATTTCCCCGCCACAATAAAGTGCTTGTTTCTGTACACTTGGCATATCGGGTGTCGTGACTATGACAGCGGATCGATACCCTGCGAGGTGTGATCGCTTTATGTTTTCCTGGTCGCTTTCAACCGTCGCTTTGATAGGACTTGAGTTGAGCACATTTTCATGCCAATGTCTTTCTGTCCGTCTCAAACCCAACTTGAAGTTGTCCTCATCCGACTTTGTTGCGCTTCGACTTTGTTGCTGGGCAGATTTCGGGACATGTTGTCAAAGTTCCTCTTTGCCAGGTTGTCGCAGTTAAGTGACGCCGACCGAGGCTCAGTCGCAATTCAGGATGGACTCGCTCCATTAGATCAGCCGCCGCCGCCGTAATCCGTCGCGTGGCTCGCTCCGGCGTAATGGAGACGACATTGATCCGTCCTCGCCCGTCTTTAGCTGATTGAGTCGGATCATTAAAAAGCTTCTCATACGGTTGCCTCCATTACGGATTGTTTATCTAAATGCATTCGATTCGGTCTCGATACTGCCGAAGATGCAGCCCACTAGCTCAGAGGGTCAGTTGGAGCAGATTGAAATCTGAGGTCAGCACAGCTTTTGAGTAGAAGATAAAGAGTAGGAGTCCAATCTCTTCTTATCATGACCATTAGAATGGAGAAAAACCTGGTTGTCGTTGTGCTATATGGAATTCCATAAGCACATTTATACCTTTATTCTCTTTTTATAAGTTAATGAAATACATCATGCTAACATAAAAGTACCTTGGCGGAGAAAAAAGCGTGCCTCAAGGACGCTTCATGAGTGGAGTGATGGCCCATCAGGGGGGATCGAGAGGTGACCTTTTATCGTACGATAAATGTCTTGCGACCTTGTCACCCTTTATGTGGTAGCGCCCTGTGATGGCTCAGCGAGAGGAAGCAAGACGGGAAGGAAGGAAGGAAGGAAGGTGGAGGGGAAGTGGAAAACGGAGGGTAAAAAACCAAGCTAGCTTTTTGACTTTTTAGCCTGTGTCTGAAAACGAGCGCTCCTCTTTTTCGGTTTGATAAATGTGCCCGTCCGGGCGTCCTTAATCCAATAAATGTCACAACAACAACAACAACAACGACGACGACGACGGCAAACATTTCCTTTTTCCTCGTCTTCTTTGAAAGGACGCGAGCTTAATGAGCCGCGCGCTATAAGCTAGCGCCGCGCACTTTGAAGCTATCAATACGCGGGCGACCGCCAGTGCATTAGCGACGTGATGTCTTGCGACTCGCCGCGCCCTCATTGGCCCCGGACCGCTCACGTGAGCGCCGGTTATATTTCATCATTTGCGTGGCTATCGCGGCCCATTTGGAAATGTGCAAATTCTAATTAGCCACCGGGCTCCTGTTCCTTAATGCCCTTCCATTTTAAATTATTCCTGCGCTCACCCCCACCTCGGCGGAGACGATGCAAATGTCCGCTCTTATGTCAACCAGGCCTCTCGTTTGTTACGTTTGGCGACGCTTTCTTTGTGTTTACGCGCATTAGCGCCGACGTTGTTAGCTAAGCGAGAGCGCTCCAACTGCTTAATGCCCGCCGAGCGACTTGAAAGTGCACATGCGCTAAAAACGTGCTAACGTCCACTATTTGTATGCGCTAGAGTGACGTTTAAAGAGCTTCAAAGCGGTATGTACTGTTTGCGCTAAATGCACGGGCGTGACAGGAAAACAAAACAAGTCATGGGTGAAAAACTAAAATGTCCGCCATCGTGATTATTCACCCTTTAAAGGACAACCAACACATTTTTTTTTGTTTCCTAACTGACATCAGAAAAACGTTCTATAGCATCTAAAATACCCAAAACACGCAGGCGGATATTTTTTGTCAAATGCAAAACACCAATAAAAATGACTTGGTGTCCCAAAACTACTTCAAAATGACCCCGGAAATGGCGAGTTTCAGAAGGTCCCGCCCCCTTGTTCGTGACGTCACACCAGAATACTCCTTCACAAACTGCCTTGCTCCAGAATCAAAACAATAGCTTCAGAGAGCTCAGATTCGGAAAAAGATCATTTTTTGTTACTCATCCAGTTATGAATATGATTCAAATAGTTCTGAAGAGGAAAGCATAAATGTTTGCAATCCATTAAAGAAGTCCTTCCGTAACAATTCGAGCCGTCTGGCCTCCAATGTAGCGCCCAGAAAATGCACAAGATGGCGCACAAGCTCCGTTGGAAATGGGCTGATTTCCTTCTAATTTCGCAATCAACACGGTGTTTTCAGACGGAAAAAAAAAAATACCCAAAATGCATTGTGTGTCGCTTTCTCGGTCAGGGGCGTTCCCTACGTAACGTCTGTGTCTTAAAAGGTAAAATATAGCTGTATGCGGCGGAATCTTATTAAAATACGCTCAGTAGAAGTCATTTGAAGCCATTTTACAAATTATGGACGCAACTTGTCCGGAGATGTCGGTTGTCCTTTAAAGGTTTGTTTCCTAACTGACATCAGAAAAAGGTTTTATAGCATCTAAAATAGCAAAATAATCACAGGCATTTAAATTTTGTCGTTGTTGCTTTGGTGTCCAGTCTTTTTAAACATTAAATAAAATCTACGCCTTGGACAGAATTTAGGATTAGGGAAACGACTTGAAACTCCTTCACAGGAAGAGCTCATGAGCCAGATTACACATTTTTCAGTCAATATTTTATTGCTTACAGCTGTTTGTGCTTAGAACTCAAGGGGGATGGTATTCTAATCAAGAAAACGATGTTTTACTAATGTATCGCTTAAATTTGCAGATACTCTCAATAAATAGCTTGGCAGAGGGCTGCAGAATTCAGCCGTCTGTCATGAATTGCTGTGTCTCCTGCCGGCAGTAAAGACAATCCTTCTAGGTTTGAGTCTTTGTCCACAGTGTCCGATCGAACATCTCTGACACACAGTCAACTCATTTTCATGCGTAACGACCCACAAAAATATCGCGAGGACTAAAAAAAGACCAAGTCAGCAGCGTCAGTCACAATTAGACCAAAAATTTGGACTTTTGTGTGTTTTTCCCCCCCCACGAGATTCCCCCCCCCCCAATTCCCTTGCGTACCGTGTGCAGTCAGCATTTTGCGATGGCTGAACTTTGATTAAAAGAACGTCAAAGCGTCTTTACGGCGGCCAAACGAGCTCTGTAATCAAGTCGTGCTAAGCGCTTTCCATGCTAATTTTCCCTTGGCTAGCTCGCCGCGGCTTTTAATGTACTTGTTACAGCTCCGCTCTGCCATTATGCTGAAGAGGTGCGGGAATTAATCTTGTCGGTACACGCGTGACGATTTCCCGCCTTAACAGCTGCATCTACAATATGCTCACAGCTCGGCTAATTAACAAACCGCAACAGATTCCGGCAACTCTGCTCAAAAGTTAGAGCCAGAGGTTGGAGGGCGAGGGCGGGGTTTATTCTCTGGGGGAAGGTTGTAATAATAATTATAATCATAATAATAACAATAATAATAGATAGATAGCCAATACCTAGCGAATAGATAGCCAATACCTAATAATGTTAATGTTAGCTAGCTACGCTAACCGCACTAGAACATACAGTCCAGTTGAAAACAGAAGAGCAGAGTCGTCGTGTGCATTTGCCGTTTCTTCGCTCCGTTTTGCGCCCGAACAATCCGTCACAAGCCCCCCCCCCCAGTCCCCTCATTTACCAGACGTAGATTATGCTTATTTTTCATTCGGACCGAGCGAGACGGACGCCAGGTGTTTGGCACCAGTCGAGTGTTCAGGTGTAACCGCGACACTGATGGGACATGACCAGCGATCGTACATGAAGAATGAGGCGTTGGGTGGGGGAGGGGCGAGGGAGGTGCGGCCCAATACAATAGCACATTTATTAGTTATATATTTTGTGCAGTTTTAAGGCTTATTTAGTAGAAAATTATGTACCTGGGAATGGATTATTCTTATTTTTATGGTTTCTTATGAGAAATAAATGTTCGGCACACAAACTTTTCTTTAATTACAATACAATAGCACATTTATTATATGTAAATAAGGTATCTTTTCTGCAGTTTTAAGGCCTATTTAGTAGAAAATTATGTATTTTGGGGACCTGGGAACGGATTATTCTCATTTTAATGCTTTCCTATGTTAAATTAACGTTTGGAAGACACACTTTTCGCCTTACACTTTCTGGGAACCAATTAAGTTCGTAAACCAAGGTATCACTGTATTTTGCGATAAATTATGTGAATCTTTGGGCTTTTTTTGTCATTTCTTTGTTGTCCACGCACGCCGCTTGAAATATTGACTTCAATATCTCATTTGGAAGGATAAAAAAAAGGAGAATCATGTCATCTGGTGATGTTAAATCCATACTCATTTGCGCGCTGGAACGTGCCAGAACGGCGACGGCGGCGAGACGGGAGACATCCCATCTCTGACTTAGCAACCGGGGACAAAATGCAGGCGAGCATTAAGAGCAAATGAAAAGCGCTATTGATTGCGCTCTTCATGCTCAACTTTCTATTTGCCTCATTTCCGAAATGCCTCATAACAAGAGCTCGCCGCGGCTAACAAGCGCTCCTTAACGAGCACTCGCTAGCAAAGAATGAGCGGACGGATTCACAGACGTTCCACTTGTCTTCATGTCGCCTGCGATGTAACCGAGACGCCATTTGATGATTTTAAAACATCATTGAGTTACGCTAGCCACACGCTAGGCCTTGTTGGAAGCTGATGAGATTGATGTTTAAATCCATGAGTTTGACAATCAAATCAAAAAATGGTTTGCTTGATGGTGCCCAGATGGCCAAATAAAACAAAAGTCCATTGATGGAATCATAACCGTGATGGCTTTTGATGACCGAGGAAATTCAGCAGTACATTAGCCACAATCCACTCTCAATCATTGGGGTTACAAGTTATCCAGTTAGCTTTGGGTTGGGAATCTAACTACTAAACCACTAAAACAAAACAACAACAACAAAAAACAACACAAAATACTTAAAATTACACAAAGTCTGTGAAATAAATAAATCACAGATGTAACTCACTCTCTCTAACTCTCCTGACACACACACTTCTAGTTTTCAATTCAGTTAGCATTAGCTAGCTAAATCAACCATATCAAACCTCCATGGTTAGCATTATCTTTCGGCAATCACCATATCAAACATACATACATACATACATATCCTATTAACATTCGCCACCTCACAAACGCACCTGCCATTTTGTTTAACTGTACGGTTAGCATTAGCTTTAGCCAGTGAGAACCATCACAACAAACCTCTGACAGTACATTCTGTATGCCAACTTTGGCAAGCTAACAGCTACATTTACCCCCATGTTAAATTAGCATTAGCCAGCTAAAACCCTAAGATGATTTTAAAAAGTTGCCTTTGTTTACATGTTGCCGAACTTAGCAACAAGACAAGCTTGTCGAATGCTATTTTTTTTGTTTGTTTTTATCAGCTTCATCTATGTATGGATTTAGTTGTGCGATTAACGCGTGTAAACATCAAAGCCAAAGCAGGTTTATCTCAGGTTAGCTTTGATGTCACAAAGCGGTGCGTTAATTGTCGTGACGAGATAGCATCGGCCGATGCTATCGCTACATCGCCTTACTTGAGGCTACACGTTTGTACGAAAAGTGTTTTGAAACATGAACAACGGGGTTATAAACTTTTGATGGTGACGTTCCTCAATGCTAATCGCTTTCCGTTTCAAGCCGTTCATGTCTGATATTTTCACCGATCCAGCGATGCGCTAATCGGTCCAACAATCCGATGTACTCATTTTTGAACAATTTCTCAGCATTTTGATGGCAGCAACAATTGATGCCGGTCGTGTCTTATTTATGAAAGTAACATACATCAGACTTCATTTATCGATGCAATCTTTATGTCAAGTCAGGAAACATAATAGCAAGCTAACTATTAGCTAGCTAGCTATTCGATATATAGCTATCTATTAGCTAGCTAGCTTTCTATCTATTTGAGTGACTCCGGGTTGAGAGAACGCTGGCGCCTCTGGCTGCCGCTGCTCACCCATTGTAAAGCTAGCTAGTTAACTAATAGATAGCCAACAGATACCTAGCTAGATAGCCAGTCAGTTAGATGGTGAATAGATAGCTAGCTCGATAGCAAATAGCTAGCCAGATAGCTAATAGATAGCCAACAGATACCTAGCTAGATAGCCAGTCAGTTAGATAGTGAATAGATTGCTAGCTAGATAGCTAATAGATAGCAAATACCTAGCAAATAATAATAATAATAGTCCATTTCATTTCTCTGCGCCTTTCAAAACTCTCAAGTTCACTTTACAGTCACATGATGTGTTTTTCTGTGGATGAGCAGTGGCAGCCACATGGGCCAACGTTCACTCAACCCCAAAGTAACTAAAATAGATAGAAAGCTAATGAGCTAGCTAATAAACAGGTATCAGCTATCCATTAGCTATTTAGCTTGAGTCCAGCTAATAAATAGGTGTTAGCTATCCATTAGCTAGCTAGCTAGCTTTCTATCGATTTGAGTTACTTCTGGGTTGAGTGAACGCTGGCGCTTGTGGCTGCCGCTGCTCACCCACAGAAAAACTGATCCTGTGACTGTAAGGTGACCTTGAGAGTTTTGAAAGGCGCTTAGAAATGAAATGTATTATTTTTATTATTATTATTATTATTATTATTATTATTATGTTTTGAATTTGTCAATTTTTTGGAAGGTTTATCCTTGTGTAGCGGGAAACACTTAATTTCCTGCTGTTCTTTTCTTTTTCTTTTTTGCTTACTCGGCATGATTTTCCATCCTGGGACAATGGCATGCCGGAAACCAGATGGTCCGGTTCCGTCCTCCCACCGTCACCCCCCCCACCCCTTCCGACTGGGAACGCCGCAGCGCAATTGGACAACCGTGCACACTGGACACGTCATTAGGTAGGTCATTGAATAAGTGTCATGGCGGAAAAAAATGTGTAGTGCGAAAAGTGTGTATCCCAAAAATTAATTTCCCATAGGAAACCATTAAAATGAGAATAATCCGTTCCCAGGTCCCCATAAAACATCATTTTCTACAAAATAAGCATTAAAACTACACAAAATATTCCCTCATTTTATATATAATAAATGTGCTATGGTATCATAATTAAATAAATAAAGTGTACAGTATAATAAAGTTGTTTTATTGACCTTTGTTATGGTCGTTAATGGCTTGATGGAATGGAGTGTCCGGTTTCCTCAACATTAAACACTTGATAAGGAACGTAACCTTCTTCTTTCACCATCTTGAGGAATGATCCCTTGTAGGTGCTTTCTCTGCCATAATTTTACCTAGTTCCTCATCAATTGTGTTCTGTTTAGCTGCGTTGATAACTTTTTGCATCAAGTGTCCAGATGGCTTGTGCGGGTTATTTGTGGAGCCTGATTGATGGGATATTTTAACTGAAAAAACTTTGATTTAATATTCTGTTATGTTTATGTCATCCTAAAAATCCATATTCTGTGGGTCCTGCAATTTGAGTGACAATGACAAAAACCCTGGCACTGGAGTGGACACCTATTTGCACATCATCCGGCAGTGAATGAGTTAACTTTTTTTCATCAAGGG
This sequence comes from Hippocampus bargibanti, assembly GCF_051943395.1. Lineage (NCBI taxonomy): Eukaryota > Metazoa > Chordata > Actinopteri > Syngnathiformes > Syngnathidae > Hippocampus > Hippocampus bargibanti. The sequence continues at coordinate 1,134,374 of NC_142740.1, read as the reverse complement.
TTAATGTTTTGGCTGTAGCTATGTTTTAATCTCACGCTATGACTGATCAAAAGTAAAAAGAAGATAAATGAGCTGTTGGGTACGTTCATTGGGTTCAAGTGTTTGCCTAATGAATCACTTGCACGTTTTAATTCCCTTCAAGTAGTTCGTGGAGAGGGCGAACTCATGAATAATCAATGAGCGTGTTCAAGTGCCCCACCCCCCATTGCCCCCCCCCCACCACCCCCGAAGGGTCTGAGCGAAAGAGTTGAACTACTATCGTCTCGTCGGAATTTAGCTGCTCGGCTATTTCAATTGAAAGCGGTTGATTATTTTCTCGCGCATTTTACTTTGGCGGGCTTGTAATTTTGCTACCGCTATGCGCTAACATTTCAAAGTAGGGTTTTAATCCAGGGGTAGGGTCACGTCGGTGTAAAAAAATGTAAATTGTAAAGAGCAATTGTCAGAGATGTTCGATCGGACACTATGGACAAAGGCTCCAACCAAGAAGGTTGTCTTTTACTGCCGGCAGGGGATGTCGTCATTCGTGACAGATGCCCAAATTCTGCAACCCTCTGCCAAGCTATTTATTGAGAGTATCTGCAAATTTAAGTGATACATTAGTAACACATCGTTTTCTTGATTAGAATACCATCCCCCTTGAGTTCTAAGCACAAACAGCTGTAAGCAATAAAATATTGACTGAAAAATTTGTAACGTGGCTAATGAGCTCTTCCTGTGAGGGGGTTTCAAGTCCTAAATTACTCCTGTGACGAAGGAGTTTACCAAGTACTAAATTACTCATTTGACGACAATGAGGTTAAAATCTTAGCGGTAAGGTAAAAGAAGCTATTTTCATAAAACGGCAAAACCCTTCACTAAATCGCCATGCTGGGGTCAGGTTCAATTTGGATTGTTCCTACAACAGACTTCTTCGGCAATTTATGCTTAGTTATGCTGATGAGGTGATACCAGTGCAAATAGGGCAAGTAGGCCAGTCGTAGACCCAATACTCAGGCAGGACAATAGAAGTAATCAGTGTAGCCTCAGGGAATAGTCCTCTGCTCCCCCCAACCTGAGAGCAGGGACCTATCATAGCAGAGTCTGGCACCGCCACGTCTGGATAAATAGGGATATATATATATATATATATATATATATATATATATATATATATATATATATATATATATATATATATATACATACATATATATATGAAGAAACCTTTTCGTCGATGGACCACTCCTGTATGACTGAGAGCTTACACAGACGATAAAATAAAAATAAAAATAAAAATAAAAATAAAAATAAAAATACAAATACAAATACAAATACAAATAAAAATACAAATACAAATACAAATACAAAATAAAAATACAAATTTTACAAATTTAAAAAATAAAAAAAATAAAAATTTAACAATTTAAAAATTTAAAAATTTAAGAATTTAAAAAATTTAAAATAATGTGGTGGGGTATGGGTAACGGACGCTAACCTTCCACTGTGAACTGTGTGTGAGTTCGTTGCCCCCCCCCCCCTTTAAAAAAAGTCATTTAATTGTGACAATTCATCATCCAGCCCGGCGCTCCTAATTTCAGTCCAGTCCGGAAAACTCTCAAGTGGGCGTCGCCGACGACTGTTAACGGCCCCGAAAGCTGCCCACTCTTCTTGTTTTTTGCTTTTTCAAAGTGTGACTTATTTAGTGGCTTCTATTAACCGGTTAGCCTCCTGTCAGTGCGACTCAGTCCCATCATCCCTCACTACCCCCGCCCTCCAACCCCCTCCTTGGAATTAACAGGTAATTTGTAAACGTCACTTTGGGTTAGACGCCTCATTTTGTCGCCGCCTTTCCCCCCAAAAATCGTCTGACGCTGGCTAATTTTTCCTTGTCGCAGGTGCTCAGGATTTGGCGGGCAAATAGTTATGCTACGCTAAGGGGAATAAATGTGACGCACTGACGAGCTCGTCCATCAATCAGTCATAAGGTAAGATAATAGTTTTCACAAACTATTATTGGCTAATCACATGATTGGCAAGTCACTATGATAAGCGCATACTGGCCATAGCTAGCACGGTGTATCTGTAGCGAGCTGCATGACCAAAAATTTTGTTGTTGATTTAATAGCGGTAACATTACTTGTAGGAGACGTGCACATTCCACCATGACGTCCCTGATCCACTGCTGAAAGGGATGCTTAGATAGAAATGTTGAAAAAAATGTTTATTGTAAAAAAAGGCCTTTTAAAAAATATTATTTTGGAGAAAAAAAATGCTCACGATTGTGTTAAGAACAGCAATAAAAAAATCTAACTTTGTTTCATTAAAAACAAGACAAATGAATTTTCCCTCTGACTTTTTAATCTTGAAAAATCTTGAAAGAAATGTTTATTGGAAAAATAATCATTTAAAAATATTATGTTGGGGAAAAAAGCAACTGTTACTTAAAACTATTACAGTAAAAACATGACAATATTTTTTGAAAAATCTTGAAAAAAATGTTTATTGGAAGAAAAAAATATCTTGGGAAAAAAAGCACTCAAGATTACGATAAAAACAATTAGAAAAACATAATCGTTTCATTAAAAACTGAGACTAATGGATTGTCCCTCCTATTTTTTAATCTGGAAAATCTTGAAAAGTGTTAATTTGAAAAAAAAAAACATATTAAACTTCCTAAAAATATCAAAGAAAAAAAATTCGCTCAGGATTACGGTAACAACTACAATACAAAAACATAACTTTGTTTCATTAAAAATCAAGAGTAATGAATTTTCACTCATATTTTTTAATCTGGAAAAATCTTGAAAAAAATATTTGAAAAAAACACTTTAAAAATATCGTGGTAAAAAAATCACTCAAGATTATGATAATAACAATATTTTTTTAAAAAGCATAATTTTGTTCTATTCAAAACTATGACAAATTGATTTTCCCTCTCATTTTTTAATCTTGAAAAATCTTGAAAACATTTTATTTGAAAAAAAATCATTTGAAAATATCGTGGTGAAAAAAATCACTCAAGATTATGATGATAACAATATTTTTTAATAGCATAATTTAGCTCTATTCAAAACTAAGACAAATTGATTTTCCCTCTTATTTTTTAATCTTGAAAAATCTTGAAAAAAAAAATGAAAAAAATCCTTTAGAAATATTATCGTGGGAAAGAAAATCGCTCAAGATTATGATAATAACAGTATTTTTTTAAAGCATAATTTAGTTCTATTCCAAACTAAGACAAATTGATTTTGAAAGGCGCTTATAAATGTAATGTATTATTATTATTATTATTATTATTATTATTTACCCTGTTATTTTTTTTATCTTGAAAAATCTTGAGAAAAAAATATTTGAAAAAAAAATATGTAAAAATATCGTGGGAACAAACTCGCTCACATTTATGATAACAATAATAACAAACAATAAAAAAAAACGTATTTTTGTTCTATTCAAAACTAAGACAAATTGATTTTCTCTCATTTTTTAATCATGAAAATGTTTAAAAATATTTATTGGATTGTAAGAAAAAAAAATCCTTTGCAAATATGTTGGAAAAAAAGCAACTTATATATATTATAATATTTATAAAAGATATTTTTAAAACTTGTCTTTTTTAAAGAAAAAAAGACAAGTTTGTAACTAATAAAAAGCTTTTCTGATTTTTTTATTATATTATATATATATATATTATATTTAATATTTGTTTTTTTTTTTTGCATCACTTTTGTTTTTTCTTTCATCCGCTAAGCTCATGAACCCGTGCAGTTTTTCCCTCCCTTTTTTATCACGCTAAACTACGCTAAACTATTTGCCGAGCATCAGGTCAAACTTTCAAGGTTGGGAAAAGAGGTGGGACCTTTTCGTCCCATCAGCAAAGAGGACAATCGTAATTAGGAGAACGGGGAATCTGGAAAGATACAAAAAAAAAGCGGGTTGGGGGGGTTAGCAGGAGTGAAGAGAAGTGTTCCAAAATGGTGAGTGTGATTGATTCAGTGAGGAGGGATACCCTTGCGATAATGACAGCCCTATAATTAAGATGGAAGAGCAACCAGCGCACTCGTGTCAAGGGGCCTTCAACGCTTTACACCGGCTGTAATTGCATTCGGGCACATAACGGGGGACGCTTGTCCTTTCTGATTGTTGCGGACGGTGGACGGGACACCGTTTTGTTTTTCACACGCTAAGGTAATCATGACGACAGTAATTTCACTGCCTTCTGAAATAAGACAAGCTTTGCTCACACGCAAGGACAACCATTTTAAAATGACTTTTCAAATACAGTGATACCTTCCTTGACTTACGAACCCAGAGAGAGCGTGTAAGGCAAAAAGTGTGTATCCCAAAAATTAGTTTCCCATAGGAAACCATTAAAATGAGAATAATCCGTTCCCAGGTCCCCATAAAACATCATTTTCTATTTTCTAAGGCTTAAAACTACACCGAATATACTTTACTTTATGTATGCTAAATGCGCTATGGTATTATAATTAAAGAAATAAACTGTACTGTCTAATAAAGTCGTTTTATTGACCATTGGATTGGATTGGATTTGCCTTTATTAGTCTCGCAGTGGAGAAATTTACATTTCACAGCAGCAAAAGTTATGAAAGAAATGATGTGTGATGGTCGTTGAGGGCTTGATGGAATGGAGTGGCTGGTTTCATCAGCATGAAACCCTTGATGAGGAACGTAACCTGCTTCATTCACCATCTTGAGGAATGATCCCTTGTAGGTGCTTTCTCGGCCATAATTTTACCTAGTTCCTCATCAATTGTGTTGTCTTTAGCTGGCTTGATAGCTTTTTGCATCAAGTGTGTATATAGATGGCTTGTGTTGGTTGGAATATTTTATATATTTTTTTAAATATATTTTTTAATTTTAACCCTGCAGTCTACACTCTGCCTTTGAACGATCAAAGTTGAAACTCTCTCCCTGTCGTCTGCCTGTCTCTTTAATGTTTAAACCACCTCCCCTTACTGCTGCGTTCTTGACCAATCACTTGGCTTAAACCGAAGACTGGGGGCGGGGAATAGAGGACAAAAACAGTCCGCTGCCATTTTGTTGTTAGAAGAACAGGCTTGTTCGCGAAAAGAGGCAGCTCCGTGTACGAAAAAAGTTCGTATGCCAAGGTAAAATTGTCATAAATGTAACGGTCGTAAACAGAAAAGTTCATAAGCAGAGGGGTTCGTAAACCGAGGTATCACTGGCAGTCATCAATCTTTACATCATGGCTTCTTGAGGCTTTTTTTGGTCGGTGTACTCAGGTTCGACAAAATCTGGCTAATGCGTTTGCTGTTTCATGACTCTTGGAAATAATAATAATAATAATAAAAATAATAATAATAATAATACTTTTGATTTTAAGTGCCTTTCAAAGCTGTTAAGGACACTTTACAGTCACAGACAAGCATAGGTACTATAATAAATAAAATACAATCCTCAAATAGAATACAATAAATAAAATACAATTATCAATAGAAACAAGAGAAAGAGCTACACAGAAAATGCCATTTTAAATAGTCGGCTTTTGAGATGGGATTTGAAGGTGGCAAGAGAATCCATGTTACGAATGTTGGAAGGAAGTGAGTTCCCGAAATGGCTGAACTGAGCCCAAAATGGCCGACTTGTGAAATGCTCCTCGTAACTAAACCCTCCCCTTAAAAAAAAGTGAGGCGCAAGGCATGTGTCGGACAGCATCTGATGTGCGATGATGATGACGATGACGATGAGTCAGCGTTCACGTGGAGACAGATTGCAAGACCATCTGTCCCAGGTTGCGCCGCAACAGCCTCCCTCCCGTCCGTCGCTAATGAGCGCGACTGACTGAAAAAAAAACAACAACTCCAATACAAATATATCGAGAAATGGGTCACTTCTAGATTGAAAGCGCTTTTTGGAAAGTAGATGATCATTAAAGTCAAAATAAAAGATTTCATACAGTTTTAGATTTGTATTTTGGGTATTTATTTATTTATTTATTTATTTATTTATTTATTTGTCTTTTTATTTTGTATGTATTTTTATCCTTATTTATTATTTTTGGTCTTATTATTATTATTCATGTATTTTTATCTTTAATTATTTATCTATGTTTATTTATTTATTTATTTTGTCTTTGTTTTCATGTATTTCTATCTATCTATTCCATCTTTATTTATTTATTTAATCATTTGTTTATTTATTTATTTATGTTTTTTATTTTTGTCTTCGTTTTGTATGTATTTTTATTTTCGCATATTCATATTTTTGTCTTTTTATATTTATTTATTTATTTATGTAGTTATTTATTTATTAATTTATTCATGTATTTATATTTTTGTCTTTTTATTTTGTGTTTTTTTTATTTTTATTTTTATTTTTGTCTTTTCATTTTTTATGTATTTTTATGGTCATTTTTTTTCTTTTTTAATTTATTCATGTTTATTTATTTACGTATGTATGTATTTATTTATTTATATTTTTGTCTTTTTATTTTGTATGTATGTGTATCTTTATTTATTATTTTTTTGTCTTTTTGTTCATGTATTTTTATCTTTATTTATTTACTTTTATTTTTGTCTTTTTATTTTTTATGTATTTTTATCTTTATTTTATTTTTATTTTTACCTTTTTGTTCTTTGATGCATTTCTATCTAGCTTTATTTTTTTATGTTTATTTATTTACTTTTATTTTTTCCTTCATTTTTTTTACGGATTTTTTATCTTTATTTATTTTTTGTCGTTTTATTTTTCATGTATTTTTATCTTTACTTACTTATTTATTTATTTATTTATTCATTTAATTAATTAATTAATTCTTTAATTATTTATTTATTTTAAAAAAGTCAGAAAAAAATTTTGTGAACTGCAATTAAATGATTAATTGCAGTTCATATCAACTGCAATTAATCATGAAAGTCAATCAAATCTGCAGCATAATTCAGCGTCCAAAAAAGTATCTTTCAAGAACAAACACAATTCCCGATTCGGAGGACTAAGAAATGACGATTAAGGTTTTGGAAATCCTCGACGATATTACTTTCTTAGTTGAACGTTTTGGTTTTTAGTCTCAAGCCCGGCAAAAAAAATTGGACAGGGTGAGAGCAAATCCCATCAAAAGGTGTCACGTGTCAGATTTAAATAAGCCATTGAAAAAAAAAAAAAATGACGAAATCAACATACCGGCTGGCTAAGAGGCTAACGTGTTAAAGCATGCCCTTGATGTGTTTGAATGTAATCTGTACTGTACTCTGCTAATCTTTAGCGCTAGCATGTTCGCACTGAGGTAAAAGTGGCGCATGACGACGGTGTTGACACGTAGCGTTCTTTTGGATCAATAAGAAATGTTTGGGTACTAGCTGTGAATGTCTTATGGGATAAATGTATGCTAAATACGCTAGCAACGGGTGCTAACTGTGAATGTCTTATGGGAAAAACGCTAGCAAAGGTATGTTTACTTCAATTCTTGGATGTACCTTTATTCGTCTCGCACTATTATTATTACTATTATTATTATTATCTACTTTCAGTCCTCTCGTTATGCTAAGTTAGCGATGTGTACTGTCTGTAAAATGGTTACATGGGGACACACGCTCCGACCTTTGCCAAGATGGCCGCGTTCGCTGGCCACGTTGTCTCAAACGCAATTTGACGATGATCGACGGCGCTTTGATTTGGACATTTTCTTAGGCTAAGTGCTCTCAGAGAGCAAATCTAATAACTGAAGAAAAATGAAATAAAAAAATAAAAAAATCCGCTCATGTTTTTCTTGAAATGTCATTTCACGACATTGCCCGTACGAAAAAATAAAATCCGATTGATCAAAACGAGCTACGCTATTTGCCGGAGTGGACTTTGGGATGTTGACCTTTTGCGCCCTCCACGCGGAGAGACGACATGTGGCCTGCGGCGGCCATTGAAGTGAAATTACGCTGACGTGCAATAAAACAGATTGGATTAGAGCACAATGCCAGACGCTGGCGGACTGCCCGTTTGCCTCGCACTATGGAGGTTCCCCGTTCGTTTCCATCTGCCTTCATCCCGTTGTCTATCCAAACACATGCACATACATGTAACATCCCACTTACGACCGAGTTCTGTTCCGACCAAACGGCACCCGACTCGGAGGCTAAATAATTCGCAAACTCCCCCCTCTGGTGCCATCACGCAGTCGATTGCTGTGCGAGAGTGAGATGCCGGCTGGCTGGCTGGCCAAAATTGTTGTACGCTTTGCCGGCCTGTTAGCGCGTTGCGATGTCAGGCGTAGAATTAAAATGTTAAAAATAGGGTCTGGAGGTAGTGGTCGTAAGTATGGGTGGTCGTAAGTCGAGCTGGTCGTAACTCAGATGTTACCTGTATATTAGTTTATAGATCGCTTTAACGACAGCTGAAGCTTGAACAAAGCGCAAACATGGAAATTTACGACCAGTACGGGTGGTCGTAAATCGGATGTTACCTGTATTGCCTGGCTACCAGTCCCTTTTGTTCTCTGTATTAGCCCTAGAATAAATAGGCGACCAATCAATTGTTTGTGATTGCTATCAGATAACAATACTGGCGACCAGTCCACGATTTCTTTTGTTGCATCTCCCTGTGTTCTGTTGTCAACTCGTGACCAATTGGAATTGACTGCAGACCAGTCCATTTTTTTCCCATACATGTACTGTATCGTTGGTTGGCGACCAGTCTGTTGTGTCTCGTTATTTACCTGAGAGCTTCAAATGACATCACAAAAAGACCAGTCAACCTTTGCATTGACATTGGATGGGAATCTCTCCATTTTTTTTGTCCATAAGAGTAGAATCAAAATATCGGGGTCATCGTCACTCAAATTCATAATTTCAAGACAATTTCCTAGCTAGCTAGCTAGCTAGCGCCGAAATAGCCCAAAGCGAATGCACATGTGTTGTTTTTCCTGACTTACGTGGCGAGCGGCGACTTTCTGATGACACCTGGACATCTGGCGTGATGGATGGCTAAAACAAGGCGGGCGTGTATGCGGGCGGCTGAGTTATTTAGCGCACGGCATGCAAGTGTTTACAGACGTTGCGGGAGAAGATGAAGATAAGCGCAAAAGTGCGACATGTCCTTCAGGCTTTGAAAAGTAGATCCATTTAGATAGAAAGCAAGACGAAGACGAGGAGGAGGAGGAGGATGGCTCTCATATCTACGCCGCCTTTCCGCCTTTGGAGATAGCATCTTAGCAGAGGAACTTGAATGCTGATGACGATCCAATTACCACAGACACGACCATATTTGGAGGCAGGGCCACCATTTTAGAAAAAAAACTGATTATTATTTTTTTTTTTCAGTTTTGGTGAATGACACAACATTGATTCACTTAAAGGACAACCGACGTCTCCGGACATGTTGTGTCCATAATTTGGAAAATGGCTTCAAATGACTTCTACTGAGCGTATTTTACAAAGATTCCACCGCATATAGCTATATTTTACCTCGCGCTGAATATTCCGGAAGTCTTGAGTTGGTGACGAGCCAGTACGTGACGTTACTGAAGGAACGCCCCTGACAGAAAAAAAGGACACATTGTAGCGGTCCTTCCATCACGTCAATGCATTTTGATGTGCTTGTTTGGTCTGAAAACGTCATGTTGCACCAAAAACAGCCAGAAGAGGGCGACCAAGCTCCATAGAAGGAATTTATCAGTCTGTGGAAACAGGCTGATAAATTCCTCACAGGAGCTTGGTCGCCATTTTCTGCCCCTTTTTGGGTGATACATTTCCCCCCAATGTTGCCTCAAAATGGCACGGAATAAATTCTTTAATCGATTGCAAACACGTATGCTTTCCTCTTCAGAACTATTTGAATCATATTCATAACTAGATGTGTAACAAGAAAGCATATTCTCTGAATCTGAAGCCATTGTTTTGATTCTCCAGCAATGCAAGACGTCTTGGCGGGAGTAACGAACTGGGGGCGGGACTTTCTGAAAATGCCCAATTCGCAGCTCAATTTTTTTGCAGATTTTGGACAAGTCGGGCAAGTCATTTTGATTAGTGTTTTGCGTTTGACTAAAAATATCAGCCTGCGTGTTTTGGGTATTTTAGATGCTATAAAACGTTTTTCTGACGGCAGTGTCCCAAAACTGCCACAAATTAGCTTGAAACGGGGTAGATTCAGATAGTCCCGCCCCCTTGTTCGTGACGTCACGCCAGGATACTCCTTCACAAACTGCCTTGCTCCTGAATCAAAACAATGGCTTCAGACAGTTCAGATTCACTAAAACTGCAAACTAATGGTTCAAAAAAAACAGTCAAATATTTTTAAAAAAATATGTTTGAATGGAGAAAAAAAGACAAAAAAAGGCTTTTTTTACTGAATATGGACGATTGGCAGCCATAAAAAAAAAACAACTTGTAGTCAGTTGAATGACAGAAAAGAAAAAAAACCTGGACTTTACCGCCAACCCCCTCTCTTCCCGCCATCCCCTTCGTCAAAACGCGCTAATGCATTCGCGCTCATGGCCGGCTGCCATTTTGTGTACGTTTGAAGGCGAGAACGGGCGCAGCATGTTAGCGGCTAATTAGCTGCGCGGGGGATGGCCAAATGGGCCTCGGCGGATGGACGTGCATGTGGGCCTCGTCAATACAATTAGAGAAACGAACGCCTCACCGGCGAATACACAAATCACTTCTTATTGATTGACGCTGGAAAAAGTCACTTTTTTCTCAAGAAATAAGTGTGAATCTTGTCGAAAGAAACATCTCATGCGAAACGTGCACGCTTTGGAAGACAATATTTATGTAACGCTCAAGACAAGATAGAAAGCGAGCTAGCTAGCTAATAGATAGCTAGCCAGCTAATAGATAGCTAGCAAGATAGCCAGCAAGCCACCCAGGTAGCCAATACATAGCAAATAGATAGCAAGTAGATAGCTAGCAATATTAACTCATTCACTGTTAGACAATGTGAAAATAGGTGTTCACTCCAGTACCATTTTTTTGTCATTTTCACTCAAATTTCAGAACCCACAGAATATTGAGTTTTAGGACTACGTAAACCTCCAATGCAGCCCTATGAAACCTCGACTCTCTTTTTTCATCGGTGAAAAAAGTTAATTCCTAAATTATATGGGTCTGGAGTGAAATGAAAAAAAAATCACATAGCGTTGCTTTAGCACAGTCCCTGTAGCTTCATGCTAGCACAATAGGCAAAATGCTAAAATGGCAGTGAAGGAGTTAAACACATCAAATGTCGTTGAAGTTAAATGGATAATTTAAAATTAAAAAAAATGTTAGTGGAATGAAAACAATCACACAGTTTTGCTTAATAATAATAATAATAATAATAATAATAATAATAATACATTGCAGACTTTAGCAGAGTCCCTTTAGCTTCATCATGCAAAAGGCCACACAGGGAGGCCCGGAATCGAACCCCCGCACCTCAATACTGCGAACCAGTCGACAACCATGTCTCCTCTACATATAAAACTATTATTTTTATGATGGCTTGATTATTTGATCACATGATCAGATGATGCGAATCTTTGAGTTAGCGCATCGCCCGCAGCCATTCCAGATAAAACTGCCCGCTTTGCGCTTTTTAAGCAAACATCGGAGAAAGGAAGGCGAGGAAAAAAAAAAAAAAAAACATTCGGCAACATCCACATTCCACTTTTGGAAGATTCTGTTGAAGAAAAAGTGAAGTCAAGCTAAGCTTAAGCGCTGATAAAACACTTTTTTTTTTTCTTTCTCCCAGTGGGATAAATAATGTAGGCAGCTGTACTTAGCGTTAGCCTCTTTGCATATTTTAACAGCGTTAAAAAAAAAGGACGGAGTCGTAATGATTAAAAAGTATTTAAGATGTCGACCTGGTCGGGTCATCTTCTCGCGATTACTGTCAGATGCCCGGCGAAGACCGCCAGCCAACATTTTGAATGGATTTCAACTTACAACCATTTTGACTTACGACCATTTGGTCAGAACGGAACTCGGTCGTACGTCGGATGTTACCTGTATTATTAATATTTGAGAAAATAAATCTGATCAATGAAAAAAATCTATTAAAAAGAAAGAAATTTTGAATAAGTATTTTCACATGACTATTTTTATTAATGATGCATTTTGAAAAAAAATCTAATGAAATACCCACAAATAAATAAATAAATAAATATACATTTTTAAACATATACAAGAAAAATTACAAAATGCATGAAAAAATTTAAAACATTATTATATAAAACATTAAATATATAATGTACAAACTATCTATCTATCTATCTATCTATCTATCTATCTATCTATCTATCTATCTATCTATCTATCTATCTATCTATCTATCTATCTGTATATACAGTATATATTATTTTATATGTATTTATTAAATATTTTAAACAAACAAAAATAGGACTTTTCAGAAGAAAAAAAATCCTGATCTACTGTATTTTTACTTAACTTATTTGCTGCCATTCCCGAATGTATTTGGTAAATGAAAATATGACGTTGAGTTTTTGAGTAGGTGCCAATAAAGCATTGGCCAGACCTCTGACAATGTTTTCCCCTTCCACCAGGGGGCAGAATTTGCCTTTTTTTCCATGTTAGCGCTTTGTTACAACTTTAGCTGTTGTTAAAACGCCATATAAATCAATATGTATGTATTGTATTTTGGACAGTCATCCCCATTTCAAGCTCAGATAACTCCACACCCATATAATTTAGGAATTAACAATTATTTTCGGATAAAAGTAGATACTGTAATGTTTATTACGCTGCGTCGAATGTTTATGTAGTCCTAAAACTCAATATACTGTGGGTCCCGCAATTCGAGTTAAAATAACAATAACCCTGGAACATGATTGGACGCATTTTTTTGCACATCGTCTGGCAGTGAATCAGTTAAATTGATATGGAAATATTATTAAAAAAATGGCAACTACTATGAAAGTATGTTTCAATGGAGGCCACAGCAGTACAAAAAATACGATTTTGAGGCTGGGAGAGCCTGCTTGAGTGCCAACTGAACGGATTACCGTGGGCGTCTTCATGCAACACACACACACACACACACACACACACACACACACACACACACACACACACACACACACACACACACACACACACACACACACACACACACACACACGCACACGAGCGTTTGCCAGGCATGGCGACTGCAAAGTGACAGGTCAATTGGTCATTTGTGCTCGCTTAAAAAGACCAGAGAGGCTCGCTAGCACGAGCGTGCTAAAAGCTCTTTACTGCAAAGTAGTCTCTTCAGTGTGTGTGTGTGTGTGTGTGTGTGTGTGTGTGTGTAAGACTTGTTAATGGAAGTGGCTCTCCACTCTGACAGCGGAGAGCATCAAGCACCAAGCCTGAGCGAAACAGCCGACACGTAAAAAATAAAATAATACAATAAATCATAATTTTGGCTCTCAAGAAAAGTTAGCCGTGAATTAGCCTCATGACTCATCAGGGAATTAAATTTATTTATTTATTTATTTGTCTATTTGTCTATACGTGTATTTATTATGTATACAATAGAAACAGGGTATCAAATAGGTTCAAATGGAGTATATAATTAACAATATAATCATATAAACATAAGCTCTCTATTGGTTATCTAGCTAGCTCTCTATTTGCTATCTAGCTAGCTTGTTAGCTAGATATCCATCTATCCAGTTATTAGCTATCTATTAGCTAGGGAGCTTGCTTTCTATCTGTTTGAGTTACTTTTGGGTTGAATGAATGCTGGCGCGTGTGGCTGCCGCTGCTCACCCACAGAAAAATGTATCCTGTGACTGTAAAGTGACCTTGAGAGTTTTGAAATGTGCTTATAAATGAAATGGATTATTATTATGTATGTATGTATTTTTTATTCATTGTTTATGTGTGTATGTATGTATATATGTACGTAGGTAGGTAGGTAGGTTGCGTCCATAATTTGTAAAATCACTTCAAATGACTTCTACTAATGGCATTTTACAAAGATTCCAGCACATATAGCTATAGTTTACGTTTTGAGACTCGCGCTAAATATTCAGGAAGTCTTGGGTTCGAGTTGATGACGATGTCTGACGTGACGTCACTGAAGGAACGCCCCTGACCAAGAAAGCGACACACAATGCATTTTGGGTACTTTGGTATGAAAACTTCGTGTTGATGGAGAAATATATAGAATATAGAAGGTGTAAGTTGACACAAATCCCCAGCGGACAAATCAGCCCATTTCCAACGGAGCTTGTGCGCCATCTTGTGCATTTTCTGGGCGCTACATTGGAGTCCAGACGGCTCGAATTTAATCGATTGCAAACATGTATGCTTTCCTCTTCAGAACTATTTTAATCATATTCATAAGTGGATGAGTAACAAGAAAGCATCTTCTCCCAATTTGAACTCTCTGAAGCCATTGTTTTGATTCTGGAGCAAGGCAGTTTGTGAAGGAGTATCCTGGCGTGACATCACGAACAAGGGGGCGGGACTTCCTGAATCTGGCCAGTTCCGAGCTCATTATGTGGCAGTTTTGGGACACTTTAAGTCATTTTTGTTTTGGGTATTTTTATATGTATATTTGGGTGTTTTGGGTATTTTAGATGCTCTAAAACGTTTTTCTGATGTCAGTTAGGAAACAAAAAAATGGTGACGTTGTCCTTTAAAAATCAACTTAGCTAGCAACATGAACTTTGGTGGGCGTGTCTGTCTTGAGAAGACCCACCAAAAAGTTTCGGAAAATCATGCGGGGGGGAAAACAAAGCAGTTCAGCCATTTTGGATTGAGTTGCTCACTTCCAGTTAACTCATTCACTGCCATTCGCAAATTTATTCTGCAATTGAAAATATGACGTTTTGGGTATTTTAGACGTTTTTCTGATGTCAGTTAGGAACCAAAAAAATGGTGTCGGTTGCTGGAGGGCTGGGATTTGAGATGTCAGGTGGTTGTGTAGGTGTAAGATGAGACACGCACGCACGCATGCACTCGCTTCGTTATCCGAGCAGCAGCAGCAGCAGCAAAATGTCAAGTTTTGCAAAGGACCGTCGTCTTTGAAGTGAGCATAGTAGACAGCTTGGCTTCGGGCTTCTATCCCATAATAAGATTCATGATAGTAACAATACTACTAAAGAGGCGCTGACACGTCAACCGTTGTGGTCTTGCGGGCCTTTCGGCGAAAGCGCTTTGCCTCGGGGTAGGAAAAAAAATGCACATTGCAGAAAAATCCTTTTTGAGGGACTTTTTTTTTTACCTTCAAGTAACCTCACACAACGTTGAGTACGTGTAAGCACTTTTTGTCTTTTTTTTTTTATTTTTATTACTGACCAGGCATTTTCTGGATATTCCATCCCAAAAAAGTGTTTTTCTGTGGCTCTCCTGCTCCTTTGCAATTTTGCATGCGCAAATTTAGCGACCGTCGACGCATTAGTGACATATTTAATGTTTCATATGTCATGTGATTGATATTTGTAATGTTAGACGCTCTTCCATTTTAGCATAGTTACATCCTATTTAAAATGATCTATCTAGCTATTGAGCTATCTAGCTATCATCTAGCTCTCATCTAGCTGTCATCTATCTATCTATTCATCTATCCATCTATGTGGCTAGCTATCTAGCTATCATCTAGCTATCTGAATAGCTATAATCTGTCTGTGCTTAATGCAGAATATTGTCCCGTATTTCATCTTCCTTCTACCCGATGTAGCATATTCACCTTCAATGTAATGTCCATATTGGACACCTTTTGTTTCATGCTAATTACAACGAGCTAATGTGCTAGTCAATTTTTAATCCAATCCATTTTTATTGAGATCTGGACATCACGTGTCTACAGTATATATTGAATAAGGAAACATGTTTACATGATATTTACATTGCGATGAATACGTGTCGCTTATTTACATCTTTCTAAGCGGCGGCCATGACAGCGAAGGACTCGAAATAATTATCACGTGCACTGAGGCGAACCATACGCTTTTTCTTTTCTTTTTTTTATTCTTTTTTTTTTGAGCAACTCATTTGTGCGCAGTCAATCCCTGGACACGACCCCCCCCCCCCCCCCCTCCACCCCCCAACTCTCTTTAAAAAGACAAATAGCACAGACCAAAACTAATTAGCAACCAGGAAGTAGTTAGACGCCCTTTGAAAAAAAATCCATCCTGAGGCGGGATTTCATTGTGGGGACAGTTGAGGGAGACAGCCCCCCCCCCCAACCCTCATTAATGGCGGCGGGTGGGGGGGTGCATTCCTAGAGGGGTCCAAGACCTCCCCCCCATCCCCCCTTCGGCGCAAAGTGCAAGGACGCATGTGTCGCGGCGCACCAGCCTAGTCGGGCCTGACGCTCGTAGCACCTTTGGCGTTGCGAAGGTCCACGCGGACTTCCAGGAGACAAGAGCAAGGACGCCAAAGCTGCTTCCTCTGCTGAACCGCCAAATTAAAAGCCACTTCCTGCTTCAAGGTTACCATGACATGTCACTTGTACACTAAAGAAACACAAAACTAAATATTCTTGTAGAACCAGTCAAGGTCTTTTCTTACCCCAAAAAAGCAAATAAATAAATAAATAGTTCATGTTGAATTTTATAATAATAATAATAATAATAATAATAATACATTTCATTTCTAAGCGCCAGCGTTCACTCAACCCAGAAGTAACTGAAATGGATAGAAAGCTAGCTAGCTAATAGATAGTTAGCTAGATAGCTTGCCAGCCAGACCACTAATAGATAGCTAATAGATAGCTAGCTAGGTAGCTAGCCAGCCAGCTAGACCGTTAATAGATAGCTAGCTCGATAGCCAGCCAGCTAAGTGATAGCTAATAGATAGCTAATAGATTAATAATAATAATAATACATTTAATTTCCAAGCGCCTTTCAAAACTCTCAAGGTCACTTTACAGTAACAGGATGAGTTTTTCTGTGGGTGAGCAGCGGCAGCCACACGCGACAGCGATCACTCAACCCGGACGTAACTCAAATAGATAGAAAGCATCCCAGCTAGCTATTAGATAGCCAATAGATAGCCAGCTAGCTAGTTGATAGATAGCTAATAGATAGCAAGCTAACCAGCTAGCTAACTAATGGATAGCTAGCTAGCTGGATAGATAGCTAACAGATAGAATTTTGCAACCCGTTTCGGGCCTGAACTGACTGACTGAATATTTCACCATTTCGAAAAGCAAATTGCTCAAAACGGGGTCACGGGGGCACTGATTAGCCCATTTGTTGATTAGGTCCGGCAGCGTAAATGTGCAAATTGTACACGCGACCACCCGTCTATGCAGCGTCTCTTGGCCATCGCCCTACCGTGGCTATCCCGCCGCTGTTGTCCCTCGCGGCGGGCTCATTCCAACGGCCTCGCCTGGCGTTCATTAGCCCCACGCTCGGCAATCAGGCCACAGGGCCGGGGGGGGGGAAGAGTGTGTTTCGGGGGGGAGGGGGTGGTTGACGATGCCCCTCTTTGGTAAATCACGTTCCCTCTAAGCGGCGGACTTCCTTAATTAGGCTACATTAGCATCTAGCATGTCACGAATGGAAGCCGTGACAGTCATCTGCATAGCTGCGGATAGAAGGACAAATGCAAAACTAGCGTTCAGTTCACAAAAACAATGCTTTAGGTTTCCATGACCGCCCGTTTAGGCAGCAACCGAGATTTGCATGTAGAAGTATACAACTTTCCGGTGGATTATTCTCAATGAAAATATACACATTTTATGGCAGGAAAACAGAAGCGACTGAAGCGAATCGCTCCTCCGTTTTGGGTCTCTGCAGCCCGTCAAACCGAAAACTAGATAGGTGTGATTTGGATATTTCCTCAAGTGGCATCTTCACAAATCCAAACCAAAAAAAAAAAATATTGACTTCACAAAAATAAACTTGACTTTATGTTGTGAGATTAGCTTATTCCACGCAAATTGTTGAACGCCGCAACCTGTCTAGTCAGCAAACTAGATTGGATTGGATTGGATTTGCCTTTATTAGTCTCACAGTGGAGAAATTTACAGATGGACGTGAATTTACAAACCGAAACACAACTAGTGTCTATATTGTGTGTCTGTGCACTTTCAGTTTTTTTTTTTTTTTTTTTAATGCAACCCGTTTAGCCACTAGCACCGTGAAGTCAGCCATTCGGTGGCTCTTTCCACACATACATTCAAAAAATTGATAATCTGATTTTTATGTTGAATTTCCTGGATATTCCATCCCCAAAAAAGTGTTTTTCTGTGGCTCTCCTGCTCCTTTGCAATTTTGCATGCGCACATTTACAGCCCGTCGATGCATTACTGACATATTTAATGTTTCATAAGTCATGTGACTTAGATCTCGAATGTTGGATGCGATTCCATTGTAGCGTATTTACATCCTATTTAAAATTATCTATCTAGCTATCATCTAGCTATCATTTAGCTATCATCTAGCTATCATCTAGCTATCATTTAGCTTAAATAATTTATTAAAGTGACTAATTCTTTATTTTGTGGACTTCCTGTTGTCTTTTTCTGGCATCCCGTTTGGTCACCGCGGGTTTGCCAACAAGCCGATTTGAAGCTCGGCAATCGGCTCTTTTGTTGCCTCTCCGCCATTTAGCCCGTTGGCCCGCCACCTCATCTTCCTGATGATTATTAGCGGCGCGGCGAGCGAGACGAGCGGCATAATGACAAAGTCGCCATTCGCTTCACGCGCCGCCGCTAATGGCGCCTTTGCCTCCCTCATGCTAATGGCGGCCGTCGCCGCGGTGTTTGCGAGCCTTTTATTTGGCGCTGCGACGGTGGCGCCGCAGTCGGTTGATGCCTCGCATGTATTCATGGCGGCGGCGCGGGTCAAAGCGTCACAAGGCCGGCGGCCTGCTGTTTTGATTCGGGGGCGCGGCGGGTCCACGCGCCCACCTGACACCGAATGAAACGGGAGGCGCTAACAGCGGCTAAATGAAAGACTTGCTATGGCGACAGGCGTCCGCCCCGGGTTGGCGTTACTCGCTGGGCAAAGAGCAGCCGCCTGCTTGATTGGCTTTTTTTTCCTTCTCAATTGACATTATTTGGATTCACATCAAACAGTCAGACCGCAAACGCCACCAAAATTATTTGGTCGACATCAGTGTCAGGGTGAGCAACGTGCAGTTCACAACAGAGATACAATTTTAATGGACTTTTTTTACAATAATGGAGTGATTTTTTTTCATTTGGTATTTTTTTTGAAAATTATCTTAATAATAATAATAATAATAAGAATAATACCAATACTAATAATAAGAATAATACCAATAATAATAATAATAAGTGATTATTATCATTATAATTATTATTGTTATTAGTTGTAGTAGTAGTAGTATGCATATTATTATTATTATTATTATTATTATTATTATTATTATTATTATTATTGTTATTATCATTGTTATTATTATTATTATTATTAGTAGTAGTAGTAGTAGGATTATTCGTATTAGTATTCATATTATTAGTATTATTAATATTATTAGTATTATCAGTATTATTATTATTATTATTATTCCTTTTGTTAGTATTATTATTATTATTATTATTATTATTATTAGTAGTAGTAGTAGTATTAATAATAACAATAATAATAACACAAATGTTTTTGAAGTTATGTTTGAGGTTATGTTTGAATGTATTAATGGAAAGGTAAAAAATCTATATTTTCAAAAAATATATTTTTCGCAAACAGCGTCACTTCTTGAAATCATATATTTGGAACAAATGTTGAAAATAAATAATTTGCCTGAAATTAAATAAAAGTATAACATTTTAAACACTGCGGTTATTTTTTTTATTGCATTAAAATTAATAAAAAAATTAAGTGAAAAATAATCTGCGTAAAATATTTCAATTTTATAAACTTCAATTTAAAATTTTAAATTGCGGTTTACTGAAAAAAACTGTGTTCAGTAAAACATCCCATGATATGTATATTTTTTATCAAATATTTTTTTCAACAAATGTTGAAGAAACACATTTAACCAAAACAACTTAAAATCAAATTGAAAACATTTTTTCTCCGCACACCCTCACCCTTTTTTTCTTCTCCAAAAATGACAATAATTCTGAAAAATATCATCCAAATTGTTCCGCCTCCACCATCAAGATAAAGATCATTTATTTGTATTTGGTGGGTGTGGAATGTGAGCCACTTGAAGCAAAAAAATTATGTTCATGCTTTGCAGGAGGGGGCGAATGGTAGTGGGGGGGGGGGGGGGGGCGTTCATTTCATTAGCACTTTAGCCTTCCAGCAATAATTAGCAGAGTAGGTGTGTCACAAGCAATCATGTTGCCACGCTACACTTCATTATTCAGATTTTTTGGCGGGAGAAGAGGGGAGGGACGACATATATACGACCCCCCCGCCTCCAACTACGTGACACGAGTCGCCCGCGGTCGACAGGAATGAGACGACGGCGGTCGAGGTCACGTGACCGCCCTGCTAGCAGAGGCCTGGCGCGTCCGCGCCTCACGTCGCTCGCTAATTAGCACAAAGTAGCTGGTCAGCGCAGGAGGGCGCGGTGCTAACGAGCGGTCGCCGGACTCCGCTGGCGAAGGGCGCAGGGTGGTCGTGGGGTGGGGGGGGGGTGACTTCCTGTCTTTGGCCCTGATTAGCCTGACGACGCCATGGGGCCCCCTGACAGAAGAACAAACAACGCTAGCTCTCATCTTCCATCATGATGATGATGATTATTATTATTTTTTTTAATGGACTCATCTTGTTCACATGTACAAACAAAGACAAACATGAAGGAACGCAAATCATAATAATAATAATAATAATAATAATAATAATAATAATAATAATATTGATGAGAAGGTTTCTTCAGCCATCATCTGTACTTCTTTGAAGGTGTCGGATGTTTCGCTTCTTATCCAAGGGGCTTCATCAGCGAACAAAATTTTTTTGCTGGTAGTTACCACTCCTGTACGACTAAGCGCTTACACAGACAAAATAATAATAATAATAATAATAATAATAATAATAATAATAATAATAATAATAATAATAAATTACATTTCCAAGCGCCTTTCGAAACTCTCAAGGTCATTTTACAGTGACAGGATGGTTTTTCTGCGGGTGAGCAGCGGCAGCCACACGCGCCAGCGTTTCACTCAACCCGGAATAATTCAAATAGCTAGAAAGCTCGCTAGCTTTAAGATAGCTAGATAATTTATAGGTAGCCATTTTGGTTTCAACCAGATTTTATCTATCTATCTAGCTATCTAGCTAGCCATCAATAGTATATTTTCAAACTTTTCCATATATAAGGTGCACAGGACTATAAGGGTGCACCTTCAATATATGAAAAAAAATATCTAATTATAATTTATATTAATATATCAAAGTTTTCCAAATATCAAAATGTGAGCAAAATATTTTGTGGCAAAAATGTCTTTGTGTAACAAACGTGTTGCATGGCGTGTTTCTTTGTATGCTTAAATGGAGCGTGTCAAATTGGCAGCATTTGAAATGTAGACCGCGTAATCGCTCGCGTATGGACTCAGATAAGGAAACTTTTTATTTCCTTTTAAATCTACTCTCACATTAAGTGTGTGTGTGAGTGTGAGTGAGTGTGAGTCTTTGTGTGCGTGTGTGTGAGTTAGTATAAGTGAGAGTGCGAGTGCGAGTCACTCTCACTCACAACAGATAATAATAATAATGTATAATCACCTTTCAAAACTCTCAAGGTCACTTTTCAGTCACATGATAAGTTTTTCTGTGGGTGAGCAGCGGCAGCCATACGCGCCAGCGTTCACTCAACCCAGAAGTAACTCAGATAGAAAGCGAGCTAGCTAGTAGATAACCAATACAGAGTTAATTGATAGACAGCTAGAGAGCTAGCTATATAGCTAATAGATAGCCAGCCAGATAGCTAATAGATACCAAATAGCTTGCTTGCTAGATAGATAGCTAGATAGCTAATAGATAGCCAGCCTGATAGCTAATAGATAGCAAATAGCAGCGGCAGCCACACGCGCCAGCGTTCACTCAACTCAGAAGTAACTCATATACAAAGCGAGCTAGCTAGCTAGCTTGTAGATAGCCAATAGAGAGTTAATTGATAGACAGCTAGACATCTAGCTATATAGCTAATAGATACAAATAGTGAAAGAAAAGAAAGAATTGAGCTCCGACACGTTTTGCTTAATTACGGCGTCGGCGTGGACGCCTGCATGCATACAAATAGCTCATCAGCTCCGCCGCTTCATTTGAAAAAGCACCAAGACCAGCGTTTGTTCGTCGGCTCCATGACGAACGACGGGGCGCTCTTATGAATAATTCCCAAATCCTCGGCCATCAACTTTAAAGATATCGTAAATCGTCTTTAAGTAGCCTCGTCGGTTTGGACTCGGGTGGGGGGGGGACGCGCCGCGGATGCTAATAAAGCCAAAGCAGGCTACCTTGATGGAAAGAGGAAAAATGATTCATTCAAGAAAACTGTCATCTTGATCAAAATTGCAAGAGCAACCTTGTCACTGATTGCCTTCACTTTTTGCATGTGATTGCGTTTTTTTGTTTTGACCGCATGAATCTTCCAAAGGCGGTCATTACGGGGTTATACTGTCGTGAAAAAGGGGGGGAAAAATATAATAATAATACATTTCATTTGTAAGTGCCTTTCAAAACTCTCTCGTCACTTTACAGTCACAGGATACGTTTTTTTTTGTGGGTGAGCAGAGGCAGCCACACGCGCCTAGCTATCTAATAGCTTTCTATTAGCTATTTATTACCTTGCTAGCTAGCTTTCTATCTATTTGAGTTACTTCCGGGTTGAGTGAAGGCTGGCGCGTGTGGCTGCCGCTGCTCACTCACAGAAAAACTTATCCTGTGACTGTAAAGTGACCTTGAGAGTTTTGAAAGGCGCTTATAAATGAAGTGTATTATTTATTTATTTATTCATTTGTTTATTTATTGTGTTTCTATTGTATTTATTTCTTTATTTATTGCAATCTATTTTAGGATTTGTTTCTGTTTTCAAGATTATCTTTCTTTTTAAAAATATATTTTTTCTTTTAAATATTCTTTCGGATTTTTTTTTTCAATATTATCTGCTTTTTTTTTAATATAATCGAAATTAAAAGCACACATTTTTTCCCCCTAAATATCTGTGTACGACAACAAAGTCATTGCAATTTAGATAAGAATAAATTCATTTGCTTTTTTATTTTATTCTATTTTATTTCATTTCAAATTTTATGTATTTTAATTTAAATGTGTACTTTTATTTTGATTTTATTTTGATTTTTTTTTATTTAATTATACTTTTATTTCTTTTTTATTTGTCATTTTTAATTTAACTTTTCATCATTTATTTTATTTTATTTTATTTTATTTTATTTTATTTATTGACTGCTTTATTTATTTATTTATTTGTTTATTTATTATATTGTGTTTTTTATTGTATTATTGCATTTTGATTCTGATTCAGATTTTTTTCAAGATTATCTTTCGTTCTTTTTAGGATTTTTTTTTGTCAATATAATCTGCTTCTTTTTAAATATAATCTAAATTAAAAGCACCCATTCTAAAAATATAAATATATAATAAAAAAATTCACTGGCAAAACTTAAGCATATAATGTCTTTTTAACATTTTTTTTCCTTACTGAAAAAAAAGCACTAAGCTTCCTTACCTGTTTAAAGAAGTGACTGTTTTTTTTTTTTTCTGGGGGAGGTTGGAGGGAGGCCAACAAAAGACATAGACTTGAGGTGCGCCGGCGCTGTACTTTTCCAGAAGCTTCCGTCTAATCCGGGGGGATGTCAAACTGATCCATCCGTTTTGACGTGACGGAGCGCCAGTCGTCACCGCTGACCTCGCCTTTTGTCTTGCTGGTGCACAGATGAAAAGGACGCCAACGTCAAACCGTTGAACGAATTTAAAAAAAAAATGGAAATGGAAGCATTATCTGATTTAATCCTTTCTAAGGAATTGAAATATCCCACCGGCGAGATAATACATGTGAGCGTTTCATCGGAGTAATCTTCCGTCATCTCCCTTTTGTGGGATGCTTACGTACAAAATGGCCGCCGCGTGTGATCCGAAAGAGCCATCAAGCCATCCATCTGATTTTTTTGTCTATCTCCTTTTTCTTCTGCGTGTGAGAAAAAGACAACTTTTCTATTCCGTAGAAATACCTTCAAAAAATGGCTTTTTTTTCCTCTTTCTCGCATGCAAAAAAAACAAGTGAGCCAATAACAATAAATGTTACTTAAACCCTTAAATTAGCTATCTAGATGTTACCTACTGTATCTATCTAGCTGGATAGTTATCTACCGATCTAGCTACGTAGCTAGCTAGTAATAATATAATAATAATAATACATTTGATTTATAAGTGCCTTTCAAAACTCCCAAGCTAGCTCGCTTGCTAGATAGTTATCTAGCTGGCTAGCTTTCTAGATAGTTATCTAGTTATATAGCTTGCTTGCTAAATAGTTATCTAGCTAGCTATCTCGATAGTCATCAAGATAGCCAGGTAGCTATCGAGATAGTTATTTATCTAGCTAGATAGTTACTTATCTAGCTAGAAAGTTATTTATCTAGCTAACTAGCTAGCTAGTCATTTATCTAACTAGCTAGATAGCTGTTTATATAGCTAGCTAAATAGTTATTTATCTAGCTAGCTAGCTAGATAGTTATCTCGCTAGCTATCTCACTTGCTAGTTGGTACTGTATCTATCCACCTTGCTTGCTACCTAGCTAACAATCTAGATAGCTCCCTAGCTTGCGCGCTAGCCAGATGACTGTACTGTATATCTCTCTCGGCTTTAGCTCGGTTGCTAATCATTGTTTCCCACGCTCCCGTTTTTATGACACGCTAGCAGCCAGTCAAGCACCTTCATTAAGAATTCTCATCAGATGGCCTGCGTTAACATTTGCCAGATGGCAACGCTGTGCTACCAAAAGCTAATGATGATCTTGTGCTTGTATTACGAGTGTATTGAAAAATAAAAAGGTATGAAGGCTTCCTTCATCCACTCACATGGTCCAAACAGCCCCCCAAAAAGTGTCAGAAACAAATAGAAGTTGAAGTCAAAGCTGAAGCTACATTTCATTGTCCTAATCCATATTTGTGTGTGTGTGTGTGTGTGTGTGTGTGTGTGTGTGTGTGTGTGTGTGTGTGTGTGTGTGTGTGTGTGTGTGTGTGTGTGTGTGTGAACATCTGAGCATCTGTCATTCGATTGTGCCATGATTTTGGTGTAAGAACCTTGCCAGCTTTGAGAAATGAGCGGCAGTTGGTCCCTATCAGAATTTGGTGTGTGTTTTGTTGCAGATGTTGCCCGCTAAGAATTATGACGTGTTGAGCAGAGCGCGCGTGTCGCCGCTGTGAAAAGTCGTCCCCGATAGTGTCGCCCCACCGCCGCATTTTTCATTGATTGGTTTCTTTCTTTCTTTTTTAGACGGGCTGATAACATTTTGTGCAGGATGAATGTCCCAATCAGGGTCTCCTCTTCCTCCTCCTCCTGAAACGTTAATGACCTTGATCTAAATCAGCAAGGAGGCGTGGAGACAGACGCTCATATTAACCGCAAACGGCGCTATCTGCCGCATCGCCAGATCTTTTCGCGGCCTTACCAAGCGGCCAAACGGAAGGCCGGTCACGCCACGCCACGCCACGCCACGCCACGCCAAGGTTAGTCAGCTAAAGTTTGTCCGGCAAGTTGTTGAAGTAAATGTCCGATTGCGTAGCAATCACACAATCGCTGGGTTGGCCTTGGAAACGTGTTTTGCAATGAAAAAAAATTATGTGAATATATATGAATATATATGAATAATCACGACTATTTATTTATTTATTTATTTATCTATTTATTTATTTGGTTGGTTGGTTGGTTGGTTGGATGGATGGCTTGGATTTCCCTTTATTAGTCTCGCAGTGGAGAAATTTACATTCCACAGCAGCAAAGTTTATTTATTTATTTATTTATTTATTTATTTATTTATTTATTTATTTATCCAGCTATTTTTTGTTTGTTTGTGTGCTTATTGTATAAATTAATTAATTATTTTTGTTTCAGCTGTTGTTAAAGCGATATATAGTTATATGTATGTTATTTATTTATTGGATTATTTATTTATGTATTTATTTATTTATTTATTTATTTATTTATTCATTATTAATTTATGTATTTATTTATTTCTGTATTTATTTATTTCTGTATTTATTTTTATTTAGTTGTTTGTTTATTCATTTTATTTAGTTAGTTAGTTAGTTATTCATTTATTTATTCATTCATCTATTTATTTATGTATTTATTACTTCATTATTAATTTATCCATGTATGTGTTTTTTTTTTTATTAATTTATTTATTTATGTATGTATTTATGTATTTATTTATTTATTTGTTTATTTATGTGTGTGTTTATTTATTTATGGTGGGTTCACTTGGAATCGACACACTGGTCAAATGTCATAAGATGTAAAAGTGCCTTTAGTTTCAGAATTTTTAAAACGCTTTTTCATTTGAGAGTTGATGAGTCAGCACATTTTTGTGCTTCCGTCTGTCTTGTCTTGAAACATTTTGAACGTATAATTTCCAATTTCATCGTGCTCAGTCAAACTGGAATCGGGGATTGGATTGTTTTGCTCCATTGTGGGCTTGCAGATCTTAACATTTTTGAAAATGATCTTAAAATGGTGGATTTGGAGCTAAATAACTGTCATCTTATGTCTTTTTCGAGATGACTTTTCGAGATGACAATCCGACTAAATTTAATGTTCAGTTATTTGGCTTTGAGGGCTGACTTTTCCAAATCCTAAAGGGTGCAACTAGCCCAAAATGACGCAAACAAAATGGCTACTCTGACCCAAAATGGCCGCCTGACTGTGACTTTTCACTTGTGTTTTTCTTGTTGTTAATTTAGTCACGATAAACACACCTACTAAATTTGAAATGTCAGCCATAGAAGTACGCTCATTCATCAGGGAACATATTTTGTTGTGAGCTGGTGGACATGTGCGAGCTAATTGGCGTTTTGAAACCATTAATTGGTCTGCTCTCCTTGAGAAGCGCCAACAACAACAATTAGGCCGGCACTGATTGCTGTGATGGAAGCCATATTTCACTGAAGACTGCGCCAAGGCCAACTTTTACGAGCCTCATTCCACACAAATGCGCGCTCATTAGCGAAAAGGCAGAGTTACAAAAAAAAAAAAAACAACAACAACGCTAATCCCTATATTTGTTTATAGATGAATTATTAGCACTGATTGTTTTCCTCCGTGTAAAGTTATGTCATCATACATGTAAAGGCCGGATTTTATTTTCCAGCCAGCTAGAGGGGAGTAAGTGGGAGTAAATGAAAACAGCTTTCAGCTAACGCCGTTAGCGTCACCGTGACATGTTAATTTCATGAAACCAAATAACCACATTGATGTCAAAAGACTCCTTTCGATGTGAAACTATTTTGACCATCACCATTTTAAGCCATTACCACTTTGACGTTAGCAACAAAGCTAACATCAAATGACCTTGTGGGCTAGCAACAATTGTACGGTTGCGAACAATTTGTTTTTAGCACAACAACATACAGCACGTCGAACTTGTTAGTCGGAAGAGGTCTTGTGTTTTTGTCCGATCATATTTGTAGCTTCAGAACGTCACCATGGAGTCTTTGTCATGTATTTGTTGGTTGTTTTTGTGCCTTCTAAACAGGAGCTACCTTGCCTGTGTCGAAAAAATAAGACAGCTAGCCGAGTTTCACATTGGCATGTGTGTACTTCGACACAGCAAATGGGTCATACAATGAGATTTGATGCTGTCATCGCTTCGCTGACAAAGGTTTTATTATTTATGGGCATTTATGGCAAAGTTTGATGCTATTGCTTCACTTTTGGCTAGCAACGGGAAAGTTAACATGTCTTTAGCCCAAATGCAGACTTCTAAACTATGAACCGCGAGTTGAATCCTCAAGACACTTCCATACGCTCACTTAAAAAAAAATATACTGCTCTTTATTTATGTACAATAAAAAAAAAAATATATATATATATATATTTTTTTTACTTTTCCGCCAGAGTGCCACTTTTGTATTTTTCAAATCCAAGTGAGAGTGATTATTTCTATTATACGGGCTAATTACGTCTCCTTTTATTTGGATTTTTGCTCTCTCCTTTGATATTTCATATGCTTATTATCTTTTTTCCTTTTGTGGCCACTGATGAGCGTTGAGCCGCAAATGAACGGTAATTGCCGCCCCAATGCTTTGATCCCTCAACACGCTTGCGAGGCTCTTTGCGGCAGTGACGCACGTTAGCAAAAGCACACTTTGTCTTTTTTTTTTTGTCTGTGCTTTGCAACACGCACGCGGCACAATGAATATGTCCATTTGTGCACCTTATTCTAATGAATGTCATTATTACTGTAGAAAAATAACAGCAAAATTTACCAAGATGAGCTTTGATTGTCATGAAGAAATAGGCTTCATGCAGCCCCGTATTCCCTCGTAGGAGTTCATCAGTTCACCCCAAATGGGTTCTTGAAAGTGCTTTGTTCATCTTATTGTTTGATAGAAATGCCCGCCCACTTTCATGTTCATCAGTCAATCCAAGTGATTTTTTTTTCTAACTTTCAAGATCTGGAATTTGGATTTGGATTTTGAGAAATGTACATTTCCCAGCAGCAAAGTTACAAAAGAAGTAGAAAAAAAGAAAATAGAGAAGCTGCTGGAAAGGCAGCCACTCTCGCGGCGCCATCTTGTAGTCAAAAGAACAACAACAAAAATATTTCTAATTATTTTCAAAATGGCTGTCTCAAAGTGCTGGGGATGTCATTTTACCCCAAGTGTCAATGAGAGCCAGATGAGGCGGCTCGGGTATCTAAATAATAATAATAATAATTTATAAGCGCCTTTCAAAACTCTCAAGGTCACAGGATAAGCTTTTCTGCGGGTGAGTAGCGGCAGCCACACGCGCCAGCGTTCACTCAACCTCGGAATAATTCAAATAGATAAAAAGCTAGCTAACTAGCTAGCTAATATATACGTAGCTAATAGCTAGCTAGATACCTAGCGAGCCAGCTAATAGCTAATACTGTAGATAGCAAATAGATAGCAAAAAAAGTGACGACAACAACTTTTCAGACATGGTAAGTTACCGCGTGATACTCCCAAGTCCATTTTGCAAAGTCCCGCAACAAAACACGGTTGGTGTGTACGCATTAGAAACACGAACCGTGTTTTGAAACCCAAACTACATGTTGAAACACCAATTCAAAACCTAATCCTTCGTTTAAAACCCTATTTTAAAACCCGAAAGTGTGTCTAGAAACCCCAAGTAACTCAAATAGATAGAAAGCTAGCTAGCTAGCTAGCTAATAGATACAGTAATAATAATACATTTCATTTATGAGCACCTTTCAAAACTCCTAAGGTCACTTTACAGTCACAGGATATAGTCGCTAATAGATAGCTACCTAGCTAGCTAGATAGCTAAACGATAGCTAGCGAGCCATCTAGACAGCTAATAGATAGCTAATTGATAGCAACTAGATAGTTAGGATGCCTGTCCCACCTGTCGGAGGCCCCAAGGACAATTCAGGACATACTGGAGAGAGTATTATCTCCCACCTGGCTTCGGAATACCTTGGAATCCCCCTGGATCAGCTGTGCACCCCTGATAGCCACATAGCTTTTGTACCCGACGGTTATCTGTCTTCATTTAACAGTTGGGGACCAAAAACAAAATTTAGCCGTGGACATAAGTAAAGATGAGCCCATTTCAGTCAAGCTACGTGTGACCTCAGTGCTCTTCGTGTGCTAGTGGAGCGGTTAGCGCGTTCTGATAGTGTCGCGCGCTGACCTTTAACGTCCCGGCGAGCAACGACAAATTGTCTCCATGCTCAAAGCAATGAGAGGAAGTGAAACGGACATGTTAAAAAAAAAAAAAACTCAATAAGACCGCAATCCGCTCGGGGTTGGCTAAATAAACATTATCTGCGTGCTAGCTTTTACAATGTCCTGCTAAGAATACCATAACTGGCAAGGTTATTTTGAGTATTACGCTAGCTTGTGGCATGCAATCAACTCAACACGCAATTATTCATTAGCGTCAATACAATTTTATGCTTTGTTCGACATGATGGCTGCGAGCCACCATCGCTTGATTTAAGTGCAACTCGCAATTTGGGAGTGGAAAAAGAGAGTCGTTCTTCGACTGCTACTTAATGGACCAGCTTATTCTCCTGACAGGTTCTAATTTGTTACAAAAGTGTGAAATCAATAACACCCGGGCCAGTTGGGTAGGTCGTCGATAGCAACGAGGGTTAGCTGCCATGCATGATGCCGCTTAAGCACAAATATACACAGAAACATTTCAAATACACTAAATATTTTGGTTGTAACACAACACTGTATGCCAAGCCTGGTAGCTTTTCGTGGCTAAAGCTAGCTGCTATATATAATAATAATATTCATAATAATAATACATTTAATTTATAAGCGCCTTTCAAAACTCTCAAGGTCACTTCACAGTCACAGGATGAGTTTTTATGTGGATGAGCAGCGGTAGCCACATGCGCCAGCGTTCACTCGACCCGGAATTAACTCAAATAGATAGAAAGCTAGGTAACATATAGCTAATAGCTAGCCAGATAGATAGCTAATAGCGAGCTAGATCGCTAATATATAGCCAGCTAGATAATCATCAAAGCTTTGAAAACCAAGGGAGCTAGCGAATGGCACCATTTGTTTGTCAGCTAGTTTGTGTGGCGGTTAGTGGCTAATGTTATCTTTCCTGGATTATATATATGATAGAAAACCACTTACCTTGTCGATTAAATACCCTCGCTGCGTTGACAAGGAGGTACGGCAGTTTCCCAGTCGGTGGCTAGCTGCCAGGCTATGATTAGCGACGCGTGTTAGCAGCTATATTTGGAGACGTGTTAACAGAATCCTAGGTTAAAGACAACACTGAAAATATGTAAAATATTAAATGTGGTAAAAGGGCAGTGAGTAAGTAAGCTAGTCGCTTAGCATAGCGCCACTTTGGCAAGACGATAGATAAAAAAATGTCGATTGTAGAAGAGGTTACCTAGCTAACTGCCGCAATTAGTGGCTAATCTTGGCTGTAACACACAAATAAGTATTTAGAAGACCACATCTTACACAATAATTTTCTAAAAATCAATCAAACACCCTTCCTTTGGCAAGAGCGTAAGAGCAATTAGCTCCCCAGGTAGCGTTTATCAGTTAATGTCAGCTTCTGTCCATGAATAAATATCACAGTGACATCCAGGAGAGGTAAAGGCCAAACCGAAAGGTACACATTTTCTCCGAGCAAGAAATGTTCTCAGTCTGTGTGCTTCTTTTCACTCAAACGGTTCATGCGAACAGCCTAAATGGAACTGTATAGTGCCACTTAGCAGTTTTTTTGGCGACGATACTAGTGCAGCGTGTTCTACCGGAAACAAATTCCTTGTATGTTCTACATACTTGGCAATAAAGATGATTCTGATTCTGATTCTGATTCTAAAGCTCACTAAATGGTCTTGTCACCTTCCCTGTTTTCTTTTAGCTCCTGACAGACCACCACCGAGCATCTGCTGACTGACCTTTAAAGTTGTTCCCATCAGAAGGTGATTTAAATGCTTTATTAACGCACAACAACTGTTTGGGGTTTGGCGCCCACATGCACTTTATCTCTACTCCCAAGACAAAGTAAAGCAGAATATATGAATATCACGATCAAATTTAGTATATTAATAGGCTGATTTCACTGATTTCACTTTGAAAACAAACCATAGTGTTACTAGGGTTACTTCAAGTTAACCAAAAAGTACTCCTTTTACCAATTTTAATTTAACCTAAAATCATGTAAATGTCAAACAATGCTGTGGTGTTTGTGTTAGCTAATGTGAACATGATGCTCCTAAACTAGGGGGAGCTAGCTATCCATGCGTTTCAATGGTTCAATGAGCGCCGAAACAAATGTAGCGCCTCCCCGCATGGTTGCGTTAGCGTTTAGCGATGGCCAGAAAAACAAGACAAGACATATATCAATCTAGCCACCGCTAATTTACCACCGCTGAGGCTCATTACACTAAAACGCATCGCTACCATTACCATTATCACCATAATGTTTCATAAATAACCATGGGGATAAACAACATTAGCATCATTTGTGCTAATCGCTGATTTGTAACTTTTGATACTTATCGGCAAATTAACTGTATCGTGTCAAGACGCCATTGTTATGCTAATGCTAAATATTTACTTCTTGTTTGTTTGACAGGAAGTAAAAGGTATATCTTGAATTAATTCAGATCAGAGTTGGTTAGCTAGCTAGCAAGTGAATCAACATGCATGCTAACTATAAATTAGGCCCACATAATGATTTAGGGACAAAACATGGCCTTATTGTGGCGTCCATCTTAACTTAAGATATAATTTTGACAAAATGGAGAAGCAGGGCTAACTAATATAAGTGGGTGAGTGTCATCGTAAGGCTAAGAGGGGGAGGGGCAAATCATTTCGATTCGGTCATCTAAAATGTAACTCCGACATCGGGGATTTTTGATTGCGATAGTTACGATGCGTATCGGCAAGATCCCAATTGAACCTTTCACCATAAAACGTCAGCCATCACCTCGTTGCACATTACGAGTATTTAAATTACGCGGACGTGGGCGGCTGCCGTTATGGTGACGAAGATGACGATGAGGAATGGCGATGATGAGCGAGCGCTAGCCTCAAAAAGTGGAAGACAAAAAGAAAAGTGGATCGGATGGGAGTTGCAGCTTTGCGATTTAATTTCGTGGCGAAACTTTGTCAAGACTTTAACTGGAAGCATTAATCGCATATTACGCTCGAATGATGAAAAATGTCCGTAAGCTAGCATCTTACAGTTTTCGAGCGTGTTTAATCTTTGACAATTTCTTATTTTTTTTAACTCATTAGAGCTTTCAAAGCAACTGAAACAGATGGTTGCTAACAAAAAAGTGGGTAATTTTATGTGACAGTCAGTCAGTCGGTTCCACGTATCAAACAACTACAGTGATACCTCGGCTTACGAACGCTTTAGCTAACGAACTTTTCGCCTTACGAATGTTAAATTCGCGAGAATATATTCTTGGCATACAAACAATTTTTTGGGAAACACACGGAGCGCCGCAATGAGTGATGTGTCGTTTGTGAACGAGCCGGTTCTTGGAGCTCCTAATAAGGAGCTGAAAATGGCAGCTCACTTTTTTCCCTCTATTCCCCCGCACCCAGTCTTCAGTTAAAGCCGCACGTGATTGGTCAAGATCCGTAGTAGAGGAGGGAGGGGACACATGCAGCAGGATACACGCAGCAGTGAGCGGGTGGAGGGGTTTGAGTCCTCACAGGAAAGGGAGATGACAGAGCTTGAAACAAAAAAAAGAAAATGTGAAAAAAATCAAAAGTGAAAGGTGGGAAAATGGATAGAAAACACCGTGAAATTTGGACTCGTTTCAACTTTATTGATAGTCCAAAGGCAGAGTGTAGACTGCAAGGTTAAAATATCCCATCAATCAGGCTCCACACATTACCCGCACAAGCCATCTGTACAATTTGAAGAGAACATACAAGCAAGTGAACCAGCTATTAATGAAGTTTCTAGTGTGTCTGCCTGCATCTGTTGCTGTTGCAATATCACAACTTCCAAGATGTACAACCCAGAGCTCCTTGAAACACTTTATGCAAAAAGCTATACATTCCATCAAGCCATCAACGACCATCATAAATGTAAATAAAACGACATTATTGTACAGTATAGTTTATTTCTTTAATTACAATACAATAGCACATTTATTTTTCAAAAATAAGGAATATTTTGTGTAGTT
This sequence comes from Hippocampus bargibanti, assembly GCF_051943395.1. Classification (NCBI taxonomy): domain Eukaryota; kingdom Metazoa; phylum Chordata; class Actinopteri; order Syngnathiformes; family Syngnathidae; genus Hippocampus; species Hippocampus bargibanti. The sequence continues at coordinate 1,100,657 of NC_142740.1, read as the reverse complement.
TTAAGGCTTATTTAGTTGAAAATTATGTTTTAGTGGGGACCTGGGAACGGATTATTCCCATTTTTATTGTTTCCTATGGGAAATTAATGTTTGGAATACACACTTTTCGCCTTACAAACACTTTCCGGGAACCAATTAAGTTCGTAAGCCATGGTATCACTGTATTTACATAGAGTTAATGTTCCCTCCCCTAATCTGGATGTAGCTAGCATGATTCTAGCTAGCATGATTCACACGCTGCGTAGTTTCAAAGTAAATTATTGGAAGTTTTACAAGTGTGACTTTGATTAGGGTTTTTCTTTTGTGTTTTTGTTTTTAAATCGAGTGTCGGGAAATGCCCCCTTCGCCCCAACAGAGCTTAGATTTCCTCCAACCCCTTTTTGATTTACGACCGCGTGTGTCGCCCCCGCGGGCCAGACAAAACGGTTTTGTGGTCATTTGCCGAAGCAAACATGCTGAAAAGTTTTCAATCAAACAAACATGACGACGACTTTCACTCTTGTCAGCACACGTCCTGTTTAAAAAAAAAGTGTAACACTTCCTGCCCGTTGCGACACAGGTGGTTTGTAGTCGAGTGGCTCATGCACCGGCAAGTCTGAGTGTCACCAGTTGGAATGCGCAGCTGCACACTTCAACCTTTATCTGTTAAAAGCACATTGCAGCTAACGACTGACTAAACCCCCCCTGACGCTGTACAAAGGGCACATTTCAAGGAAAGAAACTTTAAATTGACCAAATTCTGACTTAAAGGACAACCGACACCATTTTTTTTTTGTTTCCTAAGTGACATCAGAAAAATGTTTTATAGCATCTATAATAGCCAAAACACGCTGGCTGATATTTTTAGTCAAATGCACAACACCAATAAAAATGACTTCAAGTGTCCAAAATCTGCCACAAATCAGCTCGAACCAGGGGATTTTCCGAAAGTCCCGCCCCCAGTTCGTGACGTCACGCCAAGTCGTCTTGCCTTGCTCAAGAAACAAAACAATGGGCTCACGCAGTTCAGATTCCGAGAAGATGCTTTCTTGTTACTCATCCAGTTATGAATATGATTCAAATAGTTCTGAAGAGGAAAGCATACATGTTTGCAATCGATTAAAGGAGTCCTCCCATATCAATTTGAGCCGTCAATGACAGCAATGTAGCGTCCCAGAAAATGCACAAGATGGCGCCCAAGCTGCGTTGGAAATAGGCTGATTTGTCTGCTGGGAATTTATGTCAACGAATATCAAATACAGTAAAGTCTCGTTATATCGATATTCAAGGGAGTCCGAAAAAATATCGATATAACCGGGACTATCGATATATCCGACCCTGTTTGCATGTAATTTTCTCCGTGCGTGCATAGAAATAGTATCGATATAACCGGGACTATCGATATATCCGATATCGATATAACGAGACTTTACTGTAGTAGTCTTGGTGCAACACACAACGATTCACCATCGCGTTATTTATGTATTTTCCTTCTAATGTCGCCATCAACACGGATCAACACGAAGTTTTCAGACCAAACAAAGTACCGCAAAATGTATTGTGTGTCGCTTTCTCGGCCAGGGGCATTCCTTCAGTGACGTCACGTACTGACTCGTCACCAACTCAAAAACAAGACTTCCTGAATATAAAACGTAAAATATAGCTATATGCCGTGGAATCTTTGTAAAATACGCTCAGTAGAAGTCATTTGACAAATTATGGACACAACTTGTCCGGAGGCGTCGGTTGTCCTTTAAGGGGGGTGACGCACCAAGTCACTAGTAATCGACAAAGACATCAAAGTCATAAAAGTAACAAATGAGCTAAGCAAGCGACAAATTGACTATCAAGTAACTAACAAAGGAACAAACGAAACAAAACAACAAAAACACTCTCAGGAAGCAACACACAGCACTGTCCCTTTGATATGTTGTTTACTTCTGCGCTAATGTTAGCGTTCGGAACCTCATTAGCATTAGGAGCCTAATTAGCTAATGATTCTCATCAATTGTCTCTTGGCGATGTCCTTAGCCACTGACCAATAGACTTTGTCAGTGGAGTTTCTGCGTGTGGTTAGCAAACATTATTATGAACGTATCAGCAGATGCTAACGATGCTAACGTTGAAATCATTAGCATTCTGACATTGAAGTCAACAATTGGACTAGCAACTTAGTTTATTTGTTAGTTCAACAAGCAGGTAGGCAGGTGCGTACAACGCCAATGTAAAAATAAACGTTCGCTAGGTGGTCAAACATTTACCGCTCAATGGACTATAGTTTCTCAAATAGCCCGCAAACAAACAATCAAAAACAAAACAGAGTCTTTGTGTTAACAACTGTTTCTGTTTGTGCTTTCTCTCATTTGCCTATTTGTCAAGTTAAAAGTAGCATATGTAGCATCATTTTCCGTCAAACTGAAAGTAGTAGCGTGCTAGCAAACACATTAACAAAAACACTAAAATTAGCTGTTAGCTTATTTTTATGTATCTGCGTAATTAAAGAATGAATGATGATTATATTTGTGTCACGTGGGTCAAACATGGTTGAGTCAATGCTACCACAGTGGTGGCTAATTAATAACGCGCTACATGTGCAAAAATATGCAGACAATATATTTGGGTTGACTGTCCAGATATTAATAATGAGTGTATGGGGATAAACCGTGTCCTACTTTGGGAATCTGCATGTGTAAATATTCCCAATAGGCCTCCTACTTACCGTATTGATGGATTAGTTTAGCGCATAAAATGTCAGAGTCATAAAACATATCCCTGTAATTAACAGCGTCATATTTTAAACTGTGACTTTGTCGGACCTCTTATGACGACGCTAGCAACAAACGTACGATATTCGTACTTGCGCCGGTTCGGGTAATGAGTCTTCGTAGGTAGTCAACAGGAGCAGAAGGGAGATGGAAAGAGGTATTTGATTATCGTAAATAGATATTTGAATGTCGGAAATAGATATTTGATTGTCGGAAATAGATATTTGATTGTCGGAAATAGATATTGGATTGTTGTAAATATATATGATTATCGGAACTAGATAGTTGATTGTCATCAATAAATATTTGATTGTCGGAAATAGATATTTGATTTTCGGAAATAGATGTTTGATTGTCGTAAAAATATATTTGATTTTCGGAAATAGATATTTGATTGTCGTGACTACATATTTGATTGTCGGAAATAGATGTTTGATTGTTGGAAATAGATATTTTATTGTCGTAAATAGACATTTCTGATATTTGATTGTCGTAAATAGATATTTGATTGTCGTAAAACTAGATATTTGATTGTCGGAAATAGATATTTCACTGTCGTAAAAGATATTCGATTTTCGTAGATACTGTCGGGTAGCTGAGGTGATGAAAGGCAGTTAAATACTTCATTTTTTTTACTTGAAGAAACTTCAAACACATTCAAAATGTATCATGCCGCCAACGTAAATAAAAACTTCAAAATAAAAGCTCTTATTTTCATCCACAAAAAAAAACACTCTGCAGAAGTTCCCTGTTCCGCTGTCCGTTGGTCTACCCTGATATGGTCTGTCAGGGACATATCAAATAGGGGTAGGTTTTTTTTCCACCTACCCCCCAATGGGTGAGTTGGATGCAGCCTGACAACCTTGACAAGGGGCAGCAGGACGCTAGCACCAGTGCCGCAGGGAGGGACTGACTCTGTGTAGTCCACCTCTCCTAAGAAGGACTAGTACAACAGTCATGAGACCTGATTGTCCTAAGACTGGACTCTCCTTTGAGCTATACCTGGTCTCACTTTTCCTGATGATGGAACACCGTTTGGTATAGTTGGTCTATATCTGGAGGCATAACTCCAAACATCATTTTCGTCATTGTTTCAATTCAGGTTTGCGCGTTAGCTGGTGTTTGTTGCGCCGACGCGGGAATCCCAGTCCAGAAAATCATTCCGAAACGGTTATGCTAGGGCACTTCGATTGCAAGTGATTCTGTTGTTATCAGTCTTGAATCTTCTGCTCTCCGATATTTATCTTTCTTTTCGGAATACCTGAGTGGAAGCTAACGCAAGAACGGCCCCTTAACTGGGTACGTACCCCCGAGTTATATGACATCAGTCACATGACATGAGTCAGGCTGCTCTTTGAATTTCCATACGCTGCCATCGCCTGCAGCCCCTCCCAGTGCTCATTAACGCCGCCTCGGATTTATTAAAATAGATTATGGAAATGTTAATGAAGTCATTAATGACATTAGTTTAGCAGCATTGACGTGGTCGTACTGCGTGTGTGCCTGCGTGGTTTTGTGTGTGTGCGCGTGATTGGTGACAGGGACGCCGCGGTGGGCGATGGCGACCGACCGCCAGCGCTGACGTGATCCAATGTGGCCGCCGCTGTCCTCGCACCTCACGTTGCTGTCGACAGCGCTTCACACGGACGCCCCAGGACGAGCTGCGGCCTTTTGCTTGGGAAAAGCCAACGCTAAGAGTTGACTGGAAATGGAGGCTTCAAACCCAAACGGATGAAGTTTCGGCCATTTTGTGGTACCCGCACAGCCTGGCAACAATGACTGAAAGATTGATTGAGGTGTTACGCGGTGAAGGGGGAAGATCGTAGGCGATTTTAAAACACAGTACCCGTACTATGAGATGCTAAGTATTAAAAGTTAGCATGTCATCGTAGCTAGTCGTATGTTCGGAAGCAGGACAGTCGGACGAATTGTTAGGCTACTAAAAGCAATTAGAAGCTTCTAGGGCCTTCTAGAATCTAGGCAATGCGAGGAGCTAGAGGGAAGGTAGTCCGCAGTAGTACAAGGTTGTTGAAGGAATTACAAGATAGTAAAATGTATCAGCGATGAGTATAAGCAGGAAGCAGGACACGACAAAGTACTTTAGCCGCTAGTAGAAACTATTAGAAGGACAACATAATGGGCTCGCGAAAGGTATTACCGGGAGTGTTTGGACCGAACAAGTCGTAAAATGGCGTCCGATGTACTCACGAGGTAGGGGAAAGCAGCAGAAAGTCACCCGAAAGGTCATTTGAATGCGCACTTGCGTGTTAGCGGATGTTAGCATTTCCATAATAACATATTGATGCTATTCCGCGCCATGCTAATGCGTGACCAACTTGCCGATAGCTACTCGCTAATCTCCGTTGATGATTGAGGGTTGTGCCATAAAACAATATGTATATCAAAAACAATCGCGCCGGGCTCTGCGTTGCGAGATAGCATAGCCGCCACGTACATCATGGCAGACAGGAACGTTCAGGTGGTGTATCGGGGTGAGGCGGTCCTGGGGAGGGGGTTAGGGGGGTAATGGCTTCTGAATAACTGAACTGCGTCTGGGACAAGGTGACACTTCCTGCCTTACTGTGTAGTCACGGTGGTTGAGTGTGTCCTAAAATGAGCGAACTAGCATAAAAAATGGCCCTCAGGTCAAATGTGTACGTATGTATAACAAAACAAAACTTCTTGGGAGGGACACACAAATGGGAGAATCCCACCCCCCTTAACAGAATGATCAGACTACAATGAATGCAGAGTGGGTGACTTTAGACTTCGCGTGATGCTAAAGAATGTCGGAATAATTAATTAGTCCATTTTAATAAGATGAAGCACAGTGGCAAGACCACTTCAGAGAAGTGCGTCTGCCTAAAAAATCCATCCAATTGGGTCACCCTCGCCGAAACCCATTTCCAAGAGGAAAAAAAAACGTTAGCATTTTGCGCTAACAGCGGCAAACTATGATCTACAGCGTCGGCTAACGTTATTTTGCCTCTTTTAGCCTGTGGTTGTTGAGAGGCATCGCTTGGCAAAACTTGCTGAAAATGTCACAAGTGCGGCGTCCTGCTTTTGTTAGCCCCGCGGCTCATTTCCTGCGGGAGGGCACGCTAACAAAGCCGCTAATTCTCCATTAATTAAAAGGAATCACAAGTCAGCCAGCGCTTCAAATTAATCTACAAGAGTTTGTGTGTGCGCGTGTGTGTGTGTGTGTGTGCGTGTGCGTGTGTGTGTGTGTGTGTGTGTGTGTGTGTGTGCGTGTGCGTGCGTGTGTGTGAGTGAGTGTATGCAAGATGCCGCTAGCTGAGCATGACGCCGCCGTCCAAAAGAGACAGCGTGCATTCGACTTAGCTACAACGTCCTCCTGGAAACAGACGCTGGGCATTACTTTGCTTTAACGAAACAAGCGTCCAATCACCTTGGTTTCACACGCGGCTAGCCATTCGTTATACAAAAATATTTGGAAAACAAAGCTAAAAAACAAAAACTAAAAAAAAGTCTACCTATTTGAGTTACTTCCGGGTTGACTGAACACTGGCGCCTGTGGCTGCTGCTGCTCACCCACAGAAAAACATCCTGTGACTGTAAAGTGACCTTGAGAGTTTTGAAAGGTGCTTATAAACGAAACTTATTATTATTATTATTATTATTAACTTTGACACCTGTGATGTAAGGGATTAGCCAGCTAGTTGAATAAAAAGAGAGCTAGCTAACGAGTTAGCTTGCTCAATCGCTAGCTAGATTAGCATGGAATTTCACAAGTTTGATTTGCTTTCGCGGATCGAAAATGTTGTGGGCCACATTTGGCCCGCATGCCTTAGTTTTAACACCAGTTATGTAAGGGATTAGCTGGCTAGCGGAATAAAAAGAGAGTTAGCCTGCGAGTTAGCCTGCTCAATCTCTAGCTAGCTCGATAGCAAACTAGATAGATTAGCATGGAATTTCAGAAGTTTGATTTGCGTTCGCGGACCGAATAAAATGATGCGGCGGGCCAGATTTGGCCCCCGGGCCTTGACTTTGACACATATGTTCTACCTGAAACACGCGATAAAAAAGCCAAATGTTATTGTTTTTAATATCTGTATTTATTAATACATTTTAATTGACCCAAATGTCGATAAGAAAGGGATTCAAAGTAGCACTTGTTGGTATCGGTTTTTCCTTTCTCGTCACGCAACATTGAGCGCTCGTGTGGAGACAGACGCTTGTCTCGTTAGCTTGAAGATGATAGCAAGAGCATAACGAGACGTCGCGGTTCACAAAAACCAAGACAAACAGTTACAAGGCACGACACGCGCGGAAAGTTTTATTGTCAAATATTGACGAGGAAAAAAAAAAGGGGGGGGCGACCATGCGGCTAATTAGCTCCGGCAAAATGTCGTCATTGGCCGTCGGCCACGCGGACCCGCGTTTGTCGCCGGAGACGAGTTATAAATACTCCTCGGTGCAGAGAGTGATAAGGCGCTAATTAGCAACCGTTAGCGGCGCGTAGACAAACGCGCAAGAAATGTTCACGGCTCTCCTCGTGTGCTGTTAGCGCGTGCGGCGCACGTAAGGAATGCGGGCGAGCCTCGCAGAATTTGCATAGCGCGATAGGCTACGACGCGATGCGCTATAACATGCTACGTTGCGTACGACGTGGCGACCTTTCACTTGTCCGCACTCCAGCCTGACAAATGAACGCCGGCCCCGCTGGTGAGATGAAGATAAGAACGCTATTGTCTCCACTTTTATCGCCGTCGTTTCTCTTTCCTCGTGGGCAGATTGTTAGCGTAATTGCTACGTTACGCCGGCGAGGAGAAAAGGGAAGGGTACTTTTTAACCCCTGTCACACGCTTTGGCCTCTCAATGAAATCTTGACACGTTTTTGCTCATTTCTTCAGGTGGCTGACGTGACCTCTGGCTCGCCCTTTCAGTTCACCGTGACGAGCGCTAAGTCTGAGATCTTACTATACTCGTTTTTATTTTCGTCTAAAGACGCCTTACTATACATGGTCGTTTTTTTGTGTGTCAAAAACGCCTTACTATACATCGCAGGTGTCAAAGTCAAGGCCCGCGGGCCAAATCCGGCCCGCCACATCATTTTTTTCGGCCCGCGAAAGCACATCAAACTTGTTAAATTCCATGATGATTGCTAAAATCTGAGCCAAAATTTCAGATTTTTGGATGTCAACCACAATAAAAGTCATTATTCTTGACTTCAGATGTGAATACGAGTTATTCATTAATTTACTGTGTGCTCTATATGTAATATTTGAGGGGATTTAAACATTCTAATGTATAGATACATATGACCATGTATAGTAAGGCGTTTTTGACACAAAAAAACGACCATGTATAGTAACGCGTTTTTGACACACAAAAAACGACCATGTATAGTAAGGCGTTTTTCGACGAAAAAAACGACCATGTAGTAAGGCGTTTTTAGACGAAAAAAACGACCATGTATAGTAAGGCATTTTTAGATGAAAAAAACGACCATGTATAGTAAGGCGTTTTTGACACACAAAAAAACGACCATGTATTGTAAGGCGTTTTTAGCTGAAAAAAACGACCACGTATAGTAAGGCGTTTTTCGACGAAAAAAACGATCATTTTTAGTAAGGCGTTTCTTAGACGAAAAAAACGACCATGTATAGTAAGGTGTTTTTGACACAAAAACACGACCATGTATAGTAAGGCGTTTTTGACACAGAAAAAACGACCATGTATAGTAAGGCGTTTTTGACAAAAAAACGACCATGTATAGTAAGGCGTTTTTAGCTGAAAAAAACGACCATGTATAGTAAGGCGTTTTTCGACGAAAAAAACGACCATGTATAGTAAGGCGTTTTTAGACGAAAAAAACGACTATGTATAGTAAGGCGTTTTTAGATGAAAAAAACGACCATGTATAGTAAGGCGTTTTTGACACACAAAAAAACGACCATGTATAGTAAGGTGTTTTTCGACGAAAAAAACGACCATGTATAGTAAGGCGTTTTTAGAGGAAAAAAACAACCATGTATAGTAAGGCGTTTTTGACACACACAAAAACGACCATGTATTGTAAGGTGTTTTTAGCTGAAAAAAACGACCATGTATAGTAAGGCGTTTTTAGCTGGAAAAAAACGACCATGTATAGTAAGGCGTTTTTAGATGAAAAAAAACGACCATGTATAGTAAGGCGTTTTTGACACACAAAAAAACGACCATGTATTGTAAGGCGTTTTTAGCTGAAAAAAACGACCATGTATAGTAAGGCGTTTTTAGACGAAAAAAACAACCATGTATAGTAAGGCGTTTTTGACACACACAAAAACGACCATGTATTGTAAGGTGTTTTTAGCTGAAAAAAACGACCATGTATAGTAAGGCGTTTTTGACACACAAAAAAACGACCATGTATTGTAAGGCGTTTTTAGCTGAAAAAAACGACCACGTATAGTAAGGCGTTTTTCGACGAAAAAAACGATCATTTTTAGTAAGGCGTTTCTTAGACAAAAAAAACGACCATGTATAGTAAGGTGTTTTTGACACAAAAACACGACCATGTATAGTAAGGCGTTTTTGACACACAAAAAAAACGACCATGTATAGTAAGGCGTTTTTGACAAAAAAACGACCATGTATAGTAAGGCGTTTTTAGCTGAAAAAAACGACCATGTATAGTAAGGCGTTTTTCGACGAAAAAAACGACCATGTATAGTAAGGCGTTTTTAGACGAAAAAAACGACCATGTATAGTAAGGCGTTTTTAGACGAAAAAAAACAACCATGTATAGTAAGGCGTTTTTGACACACACAAAAACGACCATGTATTGTAAGGTGTTTTTAGCTGAAAAAAACGACCATGTATAGTAAGGCGTTTTTGACACACAAAAAAAACGACCATGTATTGTAAGGCGTTTTTAGCTGAAAAAAACGACCATGTATAGTAAGGCGTTTTTCGACGAAAAAAACGACCATGTATAGTAAGGCGTTTTTAGACGAAAAAAACAACCATGTATAGTAAGGCGTTTTTAGACGAAAAAACGACCATGTATAGTAAGGCGTTTTTGACACACAAAAAAAACGACCATGTATAGTAAGGCGTTTTTCACAAAAAAACGACCATGTATAGTAAGGCGTTTTTCAACGAAAAAAACGACCATGTATAGTAAGGCGTTTTTAGACGAAAAAAACGACCATGTATAGTAAGGCGTTTTTAGACGAAAAAAACAACCATGTATAGTAAGGCGTTTTTGACACACAAAAAAACGACCATGTATTGTAAGGTGTTTTTAGCTGAAAAAAACGACCATGTATAGTAAGGCGTTTTTGACACACAAAAAAACGACCATGTATAGTAAGGCGTTTTTAGCTGAAAAAAACGACCATGTATAGTAAGGCGTTTTTCGACGAAAAAAACGACCATGTATAGTAAGGCGTTTTTAGACGAAAAAAACAACCATGTATAGTAAGGCGTTTTTAGACGAAAAAACGACCATGTATAGGAAGGCGTTTTTAGATGAAAAAAACGACCATGTATAGTAAGGCGTTTTTGACACACAAAAAAAACGACCATGTATTGTAAGGTGTTTTTAGCTGAAAAAAACGACCATGTATAGTAAGGCGTTTTTCAACGAAAAAAACGACCATGTATAGTAAGGCGTTTTTAGCTGGAAAAAAACGACCATGTATAGTAAGGCGTTTTTGACACAAAAAAACGACCATGTATAGTAAGGCGTTTTTGACACAAAAAACGACCATGTATAGTAAGGCGTTTTTAGACGAAAAAAACGACCATGTATAGTAAGGCATTTTTAGCTGAAAAAAACGACCACGTATAGTAAGGCGTTTTTCGATGAAAAAAACGATCATTTTTAGTAAGGCGTTTCTTAGACGAAAAAAACGACCATGTATAGTAAGGTGTTTTTGACTGGAAAAACACGACCATGTATAGTAAGGCGTTTTTGACACAAAAAAAACGACCATGTATAGTAAGGCGTTTTTGACACAAAAAAACGACCATGTATAGTAAGGCGTTTTTAGCTGAAAAAAACGACCATGTATAGTAAGGCGTTTTTCGACGAAAAAAAACGACCATGTATAGTAAGGCGTTTTTAGACGAAAAAAACAACTATGTATAGTAAGGCGTTTTTAGATGAAAAAAACGACCATGTATAGTAAGGCGTTTTTGACACACAAAAAAACGACCATGTATAGTAAGGCGTTTTTCGACGAAAAAAACGACCATGTATAGTAAGGCGTTTTTAGACGAAAAAAACGACCATGTATAGTAAGGCGTTTTTGACACACAAAAAACGACCATGTATAGTAAGGCGTTTTTAGCTGAAAAAAACGACCATGTATAGTAAGGCGTTTTTAGCTGGAAAAAAACGACCATGTATAGTAAGGCGTTTTTAGATGAAAAAAAACGACCATGTATAGTAAGGCGTTTTTAACACACAAAAAAACGACCATGTATTGTAAGGCGTTTTTAGCTGAAAAAAATGACCATGTATAGTAAGGCGTTTTTAGACGAAAAAAAACAACCATGTATAGTAAGGCGTTTTTGACACACACAAAAACGACCATGTATTGTAAGGTGTTTTTAGCTGAAAAAAACGACCATGTATAGTAAGGCGTTTTTGACACACAAAAAAAACGACCATGTATTGTAAGGCGTTTTTAGCTGAAAAAAACGACCATGTATAGTAAGGCGTTTTTCGACGAAAAAAACGACCATGTATAGTAAGGCGTTTTTAGACGAAAAAAACGACCATGTATAGTAAGGCGTTTTTAGACGAAAAAAAAACGACCATGTATAGTAAGGCGTTTTTGACACACAAAAAAAACGACCATGTATAGTAAGGCGTTTTTGACAAAAAAACGACCATGTATAGTAAGGCGTTTTTCAACGAAAAAAACGACCATGTATAGTAAGGCGTTTTTAGACGAAAAAAACGACCATGTATAGTAAGGCGTTTTTAGACGAAAAAAACGACCATGTATAGTAAGGCGTTTTTGACACACACAAAAACGACCATGTATTGTAAGGTGTTTTTAGCTGAAAAAAACGACCATGTATAGTAAGGCGTTTTTGACACACAAAAAAACGACCATGTATTGTAAGGCGTTTTTAGCTGAAAAAAACGACCATGTATAGTAAGGCGTTTTTCGACGAAAAAAACGACCATGTATAGTAAGGCGTTTTTAGACGAAAAAAACAACCATGTATAGTAAGGCGTTTTTAGACGAAAAAACGACCATGTATAGTAAGGCGTTTTTAGATGAAAAAAACGACCATGTATAGTAAGGCGTTTTTGACACACAAAAAAAACGACCATGTATTGTAAGGTGTTTTTAGCTGAAAAAAACGACCATGTATAGTAAGGCGTTTTTCAACGAAAAAAACGACCATGTATAGTAAGGCGTTTTTAGCTGGAAAAAAAACGACCATGTATAGTAAGGCGTTTTTGACACAAAAAAACGACCATGTATAGTAAGGCGTTTTTGACACAAAAAACGACCATGTATAGTAAGGCGTTTTTAGACGAAAAAAACGACCATGTATAGTAAGGCATTTTTAGCTGAAAAAAACGACCATGTATAGTAAGGCGTTTTTCGACGAAAAAAACGACCATGTATAGTAAGGCGTTTTTAGACAAAAAAAACGATCATGTATAGTAAGGCGTTTTTAGACGAAAAAAACGACCATGTATAGTAAGGCGTTTTTGACACAGAAAAAAACGACCATGTATAGTAAGGCATTTTTAGCTGGAAAAAAACGACCATGTATAGTAAGGCGTTTTTGACACAAAAAAACGACCATGTATAGTAAGGCGTTTTTGACAAAAAAACGACCATGTATAGTAAGGCGTTTTTAGCTGAAAAAAACGACCATGTATAGTAAGGCGTTTTTCGACGAAAAAAACGACCATGTATAGTAAGGCGTTTTTAGACGAAAAAAACGACCATGTATAGTAAGGCGTTTTTAGACGAAAAAAACGACCATGTATAGTAAGGCGTTTTTGACACACACAAAAACGACCATGTATTGTAAGGCGTTTTTAGCTGAAAAAAACGACCATGTATAGTAAGGCGTTTTTAGCTGAAAAAAACGACCATGTATAGTAAGGCGTTTTTCGACGAAAAAAACGACCATGTATAGTAAGGCGTTTTTAGACGAAAAAAACAACCATGTATAGTAAGGCGTTTTTAGACGAAAAAACGACCATGTATAGTAAGGCGTTTTTAGATGAAAAAAACCACCATGTATAGTAAGGCGTTTTTGACACACAAAAAAAACGACCATGTATTGTAAGGTGTTTTTAGCTGAAAAAAACGACCATGTATAGTAAGGCGTTTTTCAACGAAAAAAACGACCATGTATAGTAAGGCGTTTTTAGACGAAAAAAGACGACCATGTATAGTAAGGCGTTTTTGACACAAAAACACGACCATGTATAGTAAGGCGTTTTTAGCTGGAAAAAAACGACCATGTATAGTAAGGCGTTTTTGACACAAAAAAACGACCATGTATAGTAAGGCGTTTTTGACACACAAAAAACGACCATGTATAGTAAGGCGTTTTTAGCTGAAAAAAACGACCATGTATAGTAAGGCGTTTTTAGCTGAAAAAAACGACCATGTATAGTAAGGCGTTTTTCGACGAAAAAAACGACCATGTATAGTAAGGCGTTTTTAGACGAAAAAAACGACCATGTATAGTAAGGCATTTTTAGATGAAAAAAACGACCATGTATCGTAAGGCGTTTTTCGACGAAAAAAACGACCATGTATAGTAAGGTGTTTTTGACACAAAAACACGACCATGTATAGTAAGGCGTTTTTGACACAGAAAAAAAACGACCATGTATAGTAAGGCGTTTTTAGCTGGAAAAAACGACCATGTATAGTAAGGCGTTTTTGACACAAAAAAACGACCATGTATAGTAAGGCGTTTTTGACAAAAAAACGACCATGTATAGTAAGGCGTTTTTAGCTGAAAAAAACGACCATGTATAGTAAGGCGTTTTTCGACGAAAAAAACGACCATGTATAGTAAGGCGTTTTTAGATGAAAAAAAACGACCATGTATAGTAAGGCGTTTTTGACACACAAAAAAACGACCATGTATAGTAAGGCGTTTTTCGACGAAAAAAACGACCATGTATAGTAAGGCGTTTTTAGACGAAAAAAACGACCATGTATAGTAAGGCGTTTTTGACACACACAAAAACGACCATGTATTGTAAGGCGTTTTTAGCTGAAAAAAACGACCATGTATAGTAAGGCGTTTTTAGACGAAAAAAAACGACCATGTATAGTAAGGTGTTTTTGACACAAAAACACGACCATGTATAGTAAGGCGTTTTTGACACAGAAAAAAAAACGACCATGTATAGTAAGGCGTTTTTAGCTGGAAAAAACGATCATGTATAGTAAGGCGTTTTTGACACAAAAACACGACCATGTATAGTAAGGCGTTTTTGACACAGAAAAAAAACGACCATGTATAGTAAGGCGTTTTTAGCTGGAAAAAAACGACCATGTATAGTAAGGCGTTTTTGACACAAAAAAACGACCATTTATAGTAAGGCGTTTTTGACAAAAAAACGACCATGTATAGTAAGGCGTTTTTGACACAAAAAAACGACCATGTATAGTAAGGCGTTTTTGACAAAAAAACGACCATGTATAGTAAGGCGTTTTTAGCTGAAAAAAACGACCATGTATAGTAAGGCGTTTTTGAAAAAAACGACCATGTATAGTAAGGCGTTTTTAGACGAAAAAAACAACCATGTATAGTAAGGCGTTTTTGACACAAAAAAACGACCATGTATAGTAAGGCGTTTTTGACAAAAAAACGACCATGTATAGTAAGGCGTTTTTAGCTGAAAAAAACGACCATGTATAGTAAGGCGTTTTTCGACGAAAAAAACGACCATGTATAGTAAGGCGTTTTTAGACGAAAAAAACGACCATGTATAGTAAGGCGTTTTTAGACGAAAAAAACGACCATGTATAGTAAGGCGTTTTTAGCTGAAAAAAACGACCATGTATAGTAAGGCGTTTTTAGACGAAAAAAAAACGACCATGTTTAGTAAGGCGTTTTTGACACAGAAAAAAAAAACGACCATGTATAGTAAGGCGTTTTTGACACAAAAAAACGACCATGTATAGTAAGGCGTTTTTGAAAAAAAAACGACCATGTATAGTAAGGCGTTTTTCGACGAAAAAAACGACCATGTATAGTAAGGCGTTTTTAGATGAAAAAAACGACCATGTCAAAATGGTTTTTTTTTTTGTGTCAAAAACGCCTTACTATACATGGTGGTTTTTTCCAGCTAAAAACGCCTTACTATACATGGTCGTTTTTTTTTTCGGCAAAAAACTCCTTACTATACATGGTCGTTTTTTGTGTGTCAAAAACGCCTTACTATACATGGTCATTTTTTTTGTCTAAAAACGCCTTACTATACATGGTCATTTTTTTCGGCTAAAAACGCCTTACTATACATGGTCATTTTTTTCAGCTAAAAACGCCTTACTATACATGGTCATTTTTTTCGGCTAAAAACGCCTTACTATACATGGTCGTTTTTTTCAGCTAAAAACGCCTTACTATACATGGTCATTTTTTTCAGCTAAAAATGCCTTACAATACATGGTCGTTTTTTTTCGTCTAAAAACGCCTTACTATATTGGTCCTTTTTTTTGGCTAAAAACGCCTTACTATACATGGTCATTTTTTTCGGCTAAAAAAACGGCTTCCGATACATGGTTGTTTTTTGATAAGAATTAAAAAAAAAGCCTTTAATAGTCCCACAATGGGAAAATTTGCAAAAATCAGAAGCACAGATGGCTGGGATCGAACCCGTGACTTCATACATTGAAAGTATGCACTCACCCAATGAGCTACATCACCACTAGATGCAATAAAAAACGTCTTACTATACATGGTCATTTTTTGGCTAAAAATGCCTTACTATACATGGTCGTTTTTTTCGTCGAAAAACGCCTTACTATACATGGTCGTTTTTTTTCAGCTAAAAACGCCTTACTATACATGGTCGTTTTTTGTGTGTCAAAAACGCCTTACTATACATGGTCGTTTTTTTGTGTCAAAAACGCCTTAGTATACATGGTCGTTTTTTTCGTCGAAAAACGCCTTACTATACATGGTCGTTTTTTTCAGCTAAAAACGCCTTACTATACATGGTCGTTTTTTTTCGTCTAAAAACGCCTTACTATACATGGTCGTTTTTTTCAGCTAAAAACGCCTTACAATACATGGTCGTTTTTGTGTGTGTCAAAAACGCCTTACTATACATGGTCGTTTTTTTCGTCTAAAAACGCCTTACTATACATGGTCGTTTTTTTCGTCGAAAAACGCCTTACTATACATGGTCGTTTTTTTGTGTGTCAAAAACGCCTTACTATACATGGTCGTTTTTTTTCATTTAAAAACGCCTTACTATACATGGTCGTTTTTTTCGTCGAAAAACGCCTTACTATACATGGTCATTTTTTGGCTAAAAATGCCTTACTATACACGATGGATTTTTTTCCGGCTAAAAACGCCTGACTATACATGGTCGTTTTTTGTGTGTGTCAAAAACACCTTACTATACATGACGTTTTTTGTGTCAAAAACGCCTTACTATACATGGTCTTTTTTTTCGGCTAAAAACGCCTTACTATACACGATGGATTTTTTTCCGGCTAAAAACGCCTGACTATACATGGTCGTTTTTTTGTGTCAAAAACGCCTTACTATACATGGTCGTTTTTTTCGTCTAAAAACGCCTTACTAAACATGGTCGTTTTTTTTGTGCCAAAAACGCCTTACTATACATGGTCGTTTTATTCTGTGTCAAAAACGCCTTACTATACATGGTCGTGTTTTTGTGTCAAAAACGCCTTACTATACATGGTTGTTTTTTTTTCGTCTAAAAACGCCTTAGTATACATGGTCGTTTTTTGTGTCAAAACGCCTTACTATACATGGTCGTTTTTTTTTTTCGTCTAAAAACGCCTTAGTATACATGGTCGTTTTTTGTGTCAAAACGCCTTACTATACATGGTCGTTTTTTTTTTCGTCTAAAAACGCCTTACTATACATGGTCATTTTTTTCGTCTAAAAACGCCTTACTATACATGGTCGTTTTTTGTGTCAAAAAGGCCTTACTATATACTTGGTGGTTTTTTTTCGGCTAAAACCGCCTTACGAAACACGGTCATTTTTTTATGTCAAAAACGCCTTACTATACATGGTCGTTTTTTTTGTGTCAAAAATGCCTTACTATACATGGTCGTTTTTTTGTGTCAAAAATGCCTTACTATACATGGTCGTTTTTTTCATCGAAAAACGCCTTACAATACATGGTCGTTTTTTTTGTGTCAAAAACGCCTTACTATACATGGTCGTTTTTTTTCGTCTAAAAACGCCTTACTATACATGATCGTTTTTTTTCGTCGAAAAACGCCTTACTATACATGGTCGTTTTTTTCATCTAAAAATGCCTTACTATACATGGTCGTTTTTTTCATCGAAAAACGCCTTACAATACATGGTCGTTTTTTTGTGTCAAAAACGCCTTAGTATACATGGTCGTTTTTTTCGTCGAAAAACGCCTTACTATACATGGTCGTTTTTTTCAGCTAAAAACGCCTTACTATACATGGTCGTTTTTTTTCGTCTAAAAACGCCTTACTATATTGGTCCTTTTTTTTTTTTGCTAAAAACGCCTTACTATACATGGTCGTTTTTTTTGTGTCAAAAATGCCTTACTATACATGGTCGTTTTTTTGTGTCAAAAATGCCTTACTATACATGGTCGTTTTTTTCATCGAAAAACGCCTTACAATACATGGTCGTTTTTTTTGTGTCAAAAACGCCTTACTATACATGGTCGTTTTTTTTCGTCTAAAAACGCCTTACTATACATGATCGTTTTTTTTCGTCGAAAAACGCCTTACTATACATGGTCGTTTTTTTCATCTAAAAATGCCTTACTATACATGGTCGTTTTTTTCATCGAAAAACGCCTTACAATACATGGTCGTTTTTTTTGTGTCAAAAACGCCTTACTATACATGGTCGTTTTTTTTCGTCTAAAAATGCCTTACTATACATGGTCGTTTTTTTGTGTCAAAAATGCCTTACTATACATGGTCGTTTTTTTCATCGAAAAACGCCTTACAATACATGGTCGTTTTTTTGTGTCAAAAACGGCTTACTATACATGGTCGTTTTTTTTCGTCTAAAAACGCCTTACTATACATGATCGTTTTTTTTCGTCGAAAAACGCCTTACTATACATGGTCGTTTTTTTCATCTAAAAATGCCTTACTATACATGGTCGTTTTTTTCATCGAAAAACGCCTTACAATAGATGGTCGTTTTTTTTGTGTCAAAAACGCCTTACTATACATGGTCGTTTTTTTTCGTCTAAAAACGCCTTACTATACATGGTCATTTTTTCGTCTAAAAACGCCTTACTATATTGGTCCTTTTTTTTTTTGCTAAAAACGCCTTACTATACATGGTCGTTTTTTTTTTGTGTCAAAAATGCCTTACTATACATGGTCGTTTTTTTGTGTCAAAAATGCCTTACTATACATGGTCGTTTTTTTTTCGTCTAAAAACGCCTTACTATACATGGTCGTTTTTTTTCGTCTAAAAACGCCTTACTATACATGGTCATTTTTTTCGTCTAAAAACGCCTTACTATACATGGTCGTTTTTTGTGTCAAAAAGGCCTTACTATATACTTGGTGGTTTTTTTTCGGCTAAAACCGCCTTACGAAACACGGTCATTTTTTTATGTCAAAAACGCCTTACTATACATGGTCGTTTTTTTTGTGTCAAAAATGCCTTACTATACATGGTCGTTTTTTTGTGTCAAAAATGCCTTACTATACATGGTCGTTTTTTTTTCGTCTAAAAACGCCTTACTATACATGGTCGTTTTTTTTCGTCTAAAAACGCCTTACTATACATGGTCGTTTTTTGTGTCAAAAAGGCCTTACTATATACTTGGTGGTTTTTTTTCGGCTAAAACCGCCTTACGAAACACGGTCATTTTTTTATGTCAAAAACGCCTTACTATACATGGTCGTTTTTTTTTCGTCTAAAAACGCCTTACTATACATGGTCATTTTTTTTCGTCTAAAAACGCCTTACTATACATGGTCATTTTTTTCGTCTAAAAACGCCTTACTATACATGGTCGTTTTTTGTGTCAAAAAGGCCTTACTATATACTTGGTGGGTTTTTTTCGGCTAAAACCGCCTTACGAAACACGGTCATTTTTTATGTCAAAAACGCCTTACTATACATGGTCGTTTTTTTCCGCTAAAAATGCTACATGGTGGTTTTTTTCGGCTAAAAATAATTGTTAAAAAAATGAACTCGTGTTACCTGAGAAGATTCACCATGAACCAATCGCAGTGAAGGTCATCCAAAATGGCAGTCGGCACTTACCTGACACCATTTCAAGTCTTTCTGAGTAACTTGAATCCACTTTTGTTCGGGTCTTCACAATGTCACAAAAAAAAAAAAAAAAAACTCTCACGCGACAACAAGGGTGTGCAGACTTTCTCTAAAAAGTGTTTTGGCATCCGTCGTGTATTCGAGACTTCATTGATCGGCTACAGGTTACAAACCGTTTGCTCCAGGCCAAAAATCTGCTTTCCGCCGCGTCTGCATTCCGATTGGCCGAGTTCGCCGCCCGTCTTCTTCATTCGGGTTGCAAATGGACCGCCCGAGGCTGACAGACGAGACGAGTCTCCGTCCTCTTGTCCGTCCATCCGTCCGTCCGCCGCACTTAATTAATTTCATTAGAAAGTGAAGTCGTCTTCATATTTGGAGCGTTGTGGCGTTGCTAATTTATTTCCAGATTTAATTAGCTGGCAAGTACGACGCCGACGACGACGCAGCTCGGGCAACGAGGACTTTTTAATTATCAGCTGGGATACATGTGAAAATGTTGACGCCTCGGGGTTGACTTAATTAAAACCTGCATTATTTTAACTTTAATTAGCCGCCGTCTTTGTTTTCCAGCGCCATATGGCTGTGTCCCGTAGTCAAATGTAGTTAATTAAGCTCATTAAGATAATCATTTTAATTACTCCAGACAAAGTGATTGGATTGAGGATGACGACTTTTAACGTTTGTGATATTTTGTGTGTGTGTTTGTGTGCGTGCTTGTGTGTGTAAGTGTGTGTGTGTTTGGCCAGTCGTTCGGCACAGTTACAATGTACTACTTTTAGCCACTAGGTGGCGCGCAGACTAGGGATGAACAAGATAATAATAATAATAATAACAATACATTTCATATTAAGCGCCTTTCAAAGCTGTCAAGGACACTTTACAGTCACAGACAAGCATAGGTACGATAATAAATAAAATACAATCACAAATAGGATGCAATAAATAATATACAATCATAAATAGACACAAGAGAAAGAACTACACAGAAAATGAGATTTTAAATATGTGGGATAGATAGCTAATAGATAGCCAGCAAGCTAGCTAGATACATTTCATATAGATAGCCAGCCAGATAGCTAGCTAGTCGGCCACCGGCTAATAGATAGCTAATAGATAGACAGCTAAATGAACTCGAGCATATGAACAATAAAAATGATGACAGAAAATAGTAGTAAAGTAGTCACCGAGATCTATATCTTGTCAATCAAAGGCCCAAAATCAAAATGGCGGCTTGACACGGCCTTAAAATGGCAGGAGATGCCATGTTTGTTGTTGGCCCACTTAGCTAATTTGTTTGCGTCTTTAATCCTATTTCCTGCCACGGTATTGAACCAACCCAATCATCGCCGTCCGCGTGCGCGCAGGCTATAAATAAACGGGTTGCTGCGCGGGGATTTAATTAGAGGGCGGGCATTTAATGAAGGTGACCTTGAGCATCAGGTGACCGGGCGCACATACGCAGCGCTAATATCGCTAATGTCCGGACCTGATGCGCCGCCACTGATCCGGAGCACTCGGCAAATTGCTGTGGACAAATGTTGACGCTTTGCGAGCGCTCGTGCGTGCGTGCGTGCGGGTGGGCGTGTCGCTTCGGATGCAACGCCACAGCCATCATTTCCTGTCCAGGCGGTAAAACAGAGCTAAGCTAACTTACTATTCACTTTCAAAGCCATTTTGGGGTTTTATGATCCAAAATATGGCCCGGGGGCCAAACGCGGCCCGTGGTCAATTTTTATTCGGCCCGCAGCTTCCGTCATAAAATCAACGTGTTTGGCCCGCATGTACAATGAATACATTGGGCAGTAGCGCTGTTATTTGCGTGTGCTAAGTGCTGCCATCTAGAGGTTCAATGAGGAACAGCTAGTTAGTAGTAGTAGTAGTAGTAGATGACTAATTGAATGAATGAGCACCCCAGTTTTCTAAAATGGCGATTTTCTAAATGTTTTATATTTTTTTTTAAAAATGCCGATTTTGTAATTAAAAACAAATTAAAATGGTGTTTTTCTAAATGTTCTTTAAATTTTCTAATTTAAAAAAATCTAAAATGGAAATTTTAATGTTTTTTAAATTTTCAAAAGTATTTCTTTTATGTAAAAAAAATCTAAAATGACGATTTTCTAAATATTTTTTTTTTTTTTTTAAATAGTAATTTTCTCATTCAAAAAAATCTAAAATGGCAATTTTCAAAATGGTCTTTACATTTTCTAAAATGTTAATTTTCTATTTAAACAAATCTAAAATGGAAATTTTAATAGTTTAAATTTTTCAAAAATAGCGATTTTCTAATTTAAAAAAATCTAAAATGGCGATTTTCTAAATGTTTGATACTTTTTTGAATGATTTTTTCATTTAAAAAAAACTAAAATGGCAATTTTGTAAATCTTAAAATTTTCTAAAATGTTAATTTTCTATCTAAAAAAATCTAAAATGGAAATTTCAATGTTTTTTTTTTATTAAAAAAATGCAGATTTTCTGTTCTACAATTATTTTAAAATGACGATTTTCTAATTAAAAAAATCGTAAATGGCAATTTTAATGTTTTTTAAATTTTCAAAAATGGTGATTTTCAAATTTAAAAAAACATCTAAAATGGCGATTTTCTAAATGCTGCATTTTTTTTTTATGCCAATTTTCTAATTAAAAAAATATGTTCTTTACATTTTCTAAAATGTCAATTTTTTAATTGAAAAAAAATGTAAAAGTGACGCCAAAATTGAAGTGGATTTACTTTGAAGAGGAGATGTGAGACAATCTTTTTTCTCCATCAGTGGATGCTACAGCTTGTGTTTGCTTTTAACATTTAGCCTGTAGCAGACATTCACAACATTCTACCATGACATCTCTGATCCACTGGTGAAAAGGACGCTATCTTTCATCTAGAACTGCTTCATACAACAAAGAGGGTGCAGAAATTGCTTAAGATTGTCTTTGTGTTGTCATATTATTCATTTTTTTGTTGTTTTGATTTCAAGATGGCGCCGCGAGAGTGGCTGCCTTTACAGCAGCTCCTGTATTTTGTTTTTCTACTTCTTTCTTTCCTTTCCTCCGCCTTTCATTTCACTTTGCTGCTGTAAAATGTCAATTTCTCCACTAATAAAGGCTAATCCAATCCACTCCAATGATGACAACGCGTCAAATTTTGCCCTCAGTTGTTTTTTTTAAACCGTCTTTGTCAGAATATTTCTACCTTTGAGGCTGTAAAATGAGCTGGTAATTGTTTTGTTTTTTTGTCAGCAGCCTTTTTTAGTTTAAAAAAAGGCGCACATAATGGACAGGATCCAGTTTCCGTATCCTCCCAGAGGCCAAATGCACTTTTTTTTTTTTAAACAGCACCTTCAAGCATCATACAGTCAGTCATCAAGCGTATGAAGGCGGCCATTAAGGGCGGCCATTAAGGGCGTCTTTCGGGGTGTCGCTTTACGTTGCAGACGACCTGACGGATTGAATCTTGCAAGACGACACCCTCCAGCGTGGATGACTTCCCTTACACACATGAATTGTTTGCTTTTTGTTTAACTCACCTGATTTTCTTTCCCTTTTTCCAACCGGGTGTGTGCGCCTCAGGGCTCCTAACCGACACCACTTCCATTCCTCCAATGAAATCAGAGAAGATGAAAAGACAGTCAACGTACTCTCAACCAAACATTAGTCCGATATGCCAAATGACGGGCATCAACGTGCAAATCCCAAAACGTTTGCCCAATCACAAGATATGTAAATAAACTAGAATTAATGCACAACCAAATAAGAAAAATCTGTTCCACAAGCACATGAAAAAACATACAAGCAGAAAATAAATAGATAAATAGGCAGATAAATAAATAAATAAATAAAATTAATTAAATAAATTAATTTGGAAAAATGGCGTAAATGAGCAATCAAAAATGAACAAAATGCTTCCAAACAAAACATAACAAATACATTAAATAAATTCGGAAAAAATGGCGTAAATGAGTAATCAAAAATGAACAAAATGCTTCCAAACAAAACATAACAAATACATAAATAAATACATAAATACATAAATTCAGGAAAAAATGACGTTCATGGGTAATCCAAAATGAACACAATGTTTCCAAACAAAACATAAAATAAATAAATAAATAAATAAATAAATAAAATGATGTCCACAAATGACAAACATATTAAATAAATAATACCCCCAAAAAATAATTAATGAATTAATTTTTAAAGATGATGTATACAAATGAGTAAATCCACAATGAATAAAATCCTACCAAACAAAAATAATAAATAAATTAAAATATAAATTAAAAAAATAAAATGACGTACACACATGAGTTAATCCAAAATTATTAAAATGCTTCCAAACAATAAATAAAATAATAATAATAAACAAATAAATAAACAGCAAACAAACAAATAAATAAACAAATTGCTGTATGCAAATGAGTAAATCCAAAATGAATAAAATGCTTCCAAAAGAAGCATAATACTAAGTAAATAAACAAATAAACAAACCAATAAATGAATAACTAAATAAATAAATTCGGGGGGAAAAAATGATGTGCACAAATGAGTAAATCTAAAATGAATAAAATGCTTCCAAAGCATCGTACGAAAGAAAGAAATAAGCACATTAAAAACAAATACATTAATAAATAGATAATGACATAAATGAACGAGGAGATTAAAAAAATGAATCAAATGTTTCCAAACAAAGCTGAATTTAAAAAAGATGTGAAAGCGAGCAAACGGCTTAATGGACGCAAGCGGATCTCTTAATGGCAAGAAAATCCTGGCGCGCTGCTGCACGACATAATGCCGTTAGCGCCACGTGGATTACAAAAGCCAAAATAAACATTAAAGATTATTGTCACAATCACTTTTTTTATTTTATTCCCCAAACCCGTCGAGGCGCCACCTGAGTGCTTTCACTTCACTTTTTTTTTGTTATTTTGAAATATTTTATTTTTGTGTGTGTTAAAGTGCTCGAAATCACCTTAAATGTAAAAGCGTCGGCTGGCCTCAATGAGGATGAAAGTCATTAATGCCAAACGATAAATAAATGAAATAGATAAAAGGGCGCTTTTATGGCGCTAAGTGTTAGCTCGCGCTGGCTGCCAAAATGCAATTTCCACGCGGGAATTATCCCGTCAGATTCTTTGATTTGGGATCAAGTCCACCAAAATGCATTGGAGAATTTTTTTTATTTATTTTTGTTTTCAGCGTGGGATCCATTTGAAGCGCTAAGCTACTCCGTTCGCTATGTTATCTGGCTATCTACCTAGCTCGCTAGTTGCATTAAGTTCATCCTGTCTACTTGATATCTAATTTAAGACAGATTCTTTTTTACAGACAGTGTATTATTGTTAAAATTACCTAGCTAGCTGTCTATGTGTGATCAATTTGCTATCTATTTGTAATCTATTAGCTATCTAGCTGCCTATCTGTTGGCTATCTATTAGCTAGCTAGCTCGCTTTCTATCTATTTGAGTTACTTCTGGGTTGAATGCTGGCGCATGTGGCTGCCGCTGCTCACCCAAAGAAAAGCTTATCCTGTGACTGTAAAGTGACCTTGAGAGTTTTGAAAGGCGCTTACAAATTATATGGATTATTATTATTATTATTATTGTTTTGCGCCTTATAGTGCAGAAAATACGGTAATCAAGTTGTTTTTTTCCAGTTTCCAAAGCAACGTTGTTAGTTGACTTGAGCGCTAAATTTCAAGTTGTCCTTGGAGGAGTTTTGAACTAGCGGCCATTTTGTTTTTTTGTCAAACATTCGCCGACGGTTTCAATCGACGGTAAGGTTTCAAAAATGAATCGGCCATCTTTTGACGCACTAAAAGAATGCGCTATTAAGCGCGCGTCAAAGTTTCCATGGCGGTCCCGTCCTGCGCGAGCAGCAGATAAGCGGCGGCGGTGCCATTAGTGAATAGTTGCGGGTGGGGGGGTGGTTGCTCCCCCCTTGAGACGCGTTAGGTCCTACGAGGTCTTCAAACAGCAATTTGTTGCGCAAATACGACGTTCAATTTGCGGCTGCCAAATGAGAGTGGCGCAAGAAAGAACGAGTGGGGGAGTCGGGGGGGGGGGGGGATAAGACCACCTGACCCCATCCCCCTTCTTCACTCTAATTTACATTTCAAAGGGACAATTTCCTCCATTTTGTGTCGGGCGGCCCGGTTGATAAATGGCCCAAGAGTCACAAAGAGGGTGTTGCCTGTTGCGGAAAAATAATAATAATAATCCATTTCATTTCTAAAAGCCTTTCAAAAGTCTCAAGGTCACTTTACAGTCACAGGATAAGTTTTTGGGTGGGTGAGCAGCGGCAGCCACGCGCGCCAGCGTTCACTCAACCCAAAAGTAACTCAACTAAATAGCAAGCTAGCTACCTAGCTAGTTGATATAAATAGATAGCTAATAGCTAGCGAATAGATAGCTAATATCTATATGCTGTCTATTTGCTATTTGGCTGGCTAGCTGGGTATCTAGCCAGCTACCTATTGGCTATCTGGCTGGCTATCCAGCTAGCTATCTATTATCTATCTAGCTGGTTACATATCTAGCTAGCTGCTATCAATTTGCTCTCTATTAGGTATCTGGCTGGCTACCTAGCTAGCTAGCCATTTGCTATCTATTATGTTAGTTCCGGGTTGAGTGAACACTGGCGCGTGTGGCTGCCGCGGCTCACCCTCAGAAAAAAAAAATCCTGTGACTGTAAAGTGTCCTTGAGTTTATAAGGCGCTTATAAATGATATATATTATTATTATAGCTAGCCAGCTATATAGCTAATAGATACAGTAGCCAGCTAAATAGGCAGCCGGATAACAAGATAGCCAGCTAATAGATTTGTGTGAAAATCTGTCATCTTGTCAGTCAACTTGTTGCAGCGACTTTAGAATCCAATTCATTGCTATTTTTTTTTATTATTAGCATCGGAGATGCTAATAATTGCTATTAAAGCGATGCTGTGGTACTTTTAAATAAACGATTGTGAGCGAGCAATCTGAAGAGAGAGTCAAGCATCCATATTTGTTTGTTTTTTTTATTAATTAAATACAGGATAGTGGAGCAAATGTCTCAGAAAATATCACAAATAAATTCATCTCTTTTTGTCGGCCATTTTAATGGGGGGGGGGAAACTTTACGTCATTTTTGGTGGTGTGAAAGGGGACGGGGGGGGGGGGGGGGATGACGACAACATTAACATGCATACCGTACATATAAAATACATCAAGCGTGTTCTTTTTTTTTGGGGGGGGGTGTAGACATACCAGCTAAGAGCGAGAAAAAAAAAATAGATATATATCACAATCCCGCCACAACATCCAAATGATACGTCGCTTCAATAAAAAAACAAAACATGACATCGATTATGGATGTCATATTTTTAAGAAAAAAAAAAAAACTCTTCCTCGGAGAGTCTTTTTGTGTCTTGTTAAGTGCAAGTTATCTGGTCCATTTTTGATGATTTATTTCTTTTTTTTTTGGGGGGGGGGGGGTTCCACAAAATGTCTGCGGTGAGGATGAGTGAAGGGTGAAGGGGGCGGGGCTAAAATGAAGGCACAGGTCCTTGCTTTCCCACGTGGTGTTCATTTAGCACACCTGAATCAAAGGAGAAGAGAAGGAGTCAGCCAATCACATTTTAAGGCTCACTGTTAGCATTAGCCAATTAGCTCAACAGACCCAAAGCTCAAATTTTAGTTCACATTTAATAATAATAATAATAATACATTTCATTTATAAGTGCTTTTCAAAACTCTCAATGTAACTTTACAGTCATAGGATACGCTTTTTTTAGTCTGTGGGTGAGCCGCGGCAGCCACACGCGCCAGCTCAACCCGGAATAACTCAAATATAGAAAGCTAGCTAGCTAAGACCTATCTAATAGCTAGCTAGCCAGCCAGATAGCAAATAAATAGCAGATAGCTAGCTAGGTAGCCAGCTACATTGCATTTTTATGCATCCCACAGTCAACTATTTGACAAAACATTTTTTTGCGTTGGTCCTCTCGGTGGTCGGCTGTGACATCATAACAAGCTACACGTCGCGAGCTTATGTCCACAATTAGCATTCGCTAAGAAGTTGGCTATCAAGACGGCTAACAAGCCAGCTAACAAGTCGGCTACCAAGCGGGCTACCAAGTCGGGGCTTACCTTCTGGTCCGGCAATAGCGGGTTGGTCTGCAGCGAGCTCAAATGGCCGTTGATGAGCGCCGTGGGTCGGTCGTGCTCGCAGAACAGGCTGCCGTTGACGTAGTGGAAGCGGTCGCCAGGGACGAGACGGTTCCGGCAGGTGGAGCACGTGAAACACTGGAGAGAAGGAAACCCACACCCCCCAAAAAAAAAGTTGAAGGAGGGGTCGTGACATCTCTGAAGTTTACGAAGAAAAAAAAGAAAAGAAAACATGGAACATGGCCACCTGCGACTAATGACCTGCAATTGGGGAGCCGCTAATGAGGCTCACGAGGGGTTTCCGACTAAACGGGTCACCTTCACGCGCCGGTTTCCACTTCCGCCGCGACCCAAAGTCGGCGGACTATTAATAGATGACATCCTTGCCGCAGACGCAAACGAGACTTTTTGTTACGAGGCCCGTTCACGTTCAGGCTGAGGACAGCTGCAAACGCTACACGTCCTAGCCCGCTAGCGCTAACACATTGCAATTAAACAAAAAAAAATATAACACATTTTAATAACATTTATTTAAAAAGTAGCTAGTTAGATAGCTAGCTAGGTAGCCGGCTAGCTAGTTAGATAGCAAATAGATAGCAAAAATATAGCTAGCCAGCTAATAGATAGCTAACAGCCAATGGCTAGTTAGATAGCTAATAGGTTTCCTGACTCAATTAGCTAGCTATCGAGTCATATAGCTAATAGATAGCTTGCTAGCTAGTAATAATAATAATAATAATAATAATAATAATAATAATAATATACATTTTATTTGTAAGCACCTTTCAAAACTCTCAAGGTCACTTTACAGTCACAGGATCAGATTTTCTGCGGGTGAGCAGAGGCAGCCACACGCGCCAGCCTTCACTCAACCCGTAATAACTCAGATAGAAAATTAGCTAGCTAGCTAATCGATAACTAATAGATAGCTAGCTAGATAGAGAAGAGATAGTAAATATATAGAAAATAGCTAGCTAGGTATCCAGCTAGCTAGTTAGATAGCTAATAGATAGCAAATAAATAGCTAGCTAGGTAGCCAGCCAGCTAGTTAGATAGCAAGCTAGGTAGCCAGCTACTATAAGCATGTTCAGATGAGTGTCAATCGATATGATGATGTGAAAAAATTACTTTAAAAATAATTATCATATGTTTGAAAAATGCGCTAAAAGCATCGGTGAAGCGTACTTTAATATTCTAATTAATTACTGCCTAAATTAACTATAATTGTATAATCCTAATATATTTTTTGCTAGTTATTTTCCTTGTAATTATTCAAATTATTTGCTGGTTTCCAAAAATGGCGCCGCGAAAGTTCTTGTGGGAGGAGCTTACCTTGAGATGGTAAACGTTGCCCTGCGCCCGCATGACCAGTTCGCTGGCGGGGATGGACTGGCCGCACGCGCTGCAAGCGCCGCTGTTGCCAAATAATCTGTGGGCAAACACAAAAAGGAGGCGGAGTTAAGTGAGCTGCACCGTCGGGTTGCGGGACTGGATGAAGGCTTTGATTAATAACAACAACAAAAAAGCGGATATTTCGGCAAGCGAATTACATATTTCTGCTCAAATGCCCGCTTATTGTAAAAATCAGACAGAGCATCCGGCCGCAAGCCATCGAGGCGGCGGCATTGGACCGTACACGTACAAAGTAAATGTTTTCTTCCTATGAGCGGATAAAAAACTAAAATGTGCGCATCTGCAGCCCGTTTAGGCGGCAAAGGTCAATGGATGCTCAAAGTCGCTACTGCGCTTCCATTTCTTATCATATCGAGATTCACCAAATGTACCTAACAATAAATCGGATCAGGATTGTCCGCAGCCCATCTAGGCATCACAAACCCATCATGATCATTTTTCTACTAAAAAGCAGCCATTTTTTTTTCATCCTCACAAAACATCCGCTAAATGCAAGCTAACGATGAATTGCAGGCGGGAGCGTCCGCAGCCCGTTTAGGCGGTTGCAGGCATTCTCCAAAAGCCGTAGCTAGTGGGCTTGCTATATCATGTTCGCGGGTTAACCTTTTCAATCACGGTGTCAACACTTTAGATTTGCTTCTACTCATCTCTTCCGCCTCACCGCCACCACCCGACGAGCCACCCCCCCGCCCCATAATGAAATGCTCGCTGCCGCTTCCTTTCTATCGTCCACAATTTAGATGACTTCATCTCAGCGAGCGGCAAACTGAATGAAATTTCGATTTGAGCAGAAAGTAATTTAGTGAAATCTGGAGCCATTTGTCATCATATCTCAGCGGGTGTTTGCTCCATCACGCCACTTTTGCTAAGCAATCAAATAAGAACGCCGCATCTGACATGCTTCGACGGGAAGGCCGTGGGGGAGGGGGTTAAATGGGGTCGAGGTAGGAGAAAGGCACATCCTCATTCGGACATCTCCAGCGGGCTTCTTATGCCAACGCGACGCGCTAAATGGGAGGTTGCCACAACCCGTCTAAGCAGCTGGCGCTTTTCAATAAGACGGCAGCGAATTTGGAAAAGCTCCATCCCAAAAAGTCATTTCCGCAAACTAATTAACTGGAGGCCGATGGCGACACACGGTGCCAAGTCGGCGCTTTCAACGGGACTCGACGTGACGCGGTCGGGCTGCCAAGGGCACTACTCGGGTTGCCTTTTTGTGCCGCTCGTGTTGAAGAAACAACAATACAAGACGTCGTTGACGCTTTTCATTTCACTTCTGGTTTGGTCGGCACAGTTTGAACTTTGATGCAAAGTCAGTTTCGCGCATGTTTGGGTTTACGGGTGGATTGTTTACCCCCATAAAAACCACCCACCCTCGCTCACTTTTAGCTTTAATATGGATTATTTTTTGTAGCTTTTTTTTTTAACTAATGGCGAGTTGTTGTTGGTTTTTTTTTCAATTCAGGTCTGATTTGAAATAACAGCATTTCTGCTGCCCCAATAATAATAATAATAATAATAATAATAATAATAATAATATTTGTTTTTCTTAGCCTTTTGTGTGTTTATTGCATTTTTTATGTATATATTTTCGTCTTTTATTTAAAAATGACAGATTTTGTCCTTTTTTTCCTTTATAATAATAATAATAAAAATTATAATAAGAATAATGTTACATTTTATCTATAAGCGCCTTTCAAAACTCTCAAGGACACTTTAAAGTCACAGGATATTTTTTCTGCGGGTGAGCAGCGGCAGCCACACGCGCCAGTGTTCACCAAACCCGGAAGTGTGTATATATATATATATACACACAGGTAACATCCGACTTACGACTAACTCGACTTACGACCACCCGTACTTACGACCATGACCTCCAGACTATATTTTTAACCTTTTAAGAGGGTGAGTTTGCGAGTCATTTAGCCTCTGAGTCTCTATTCAACATTTTGAAAGTCTTTCGACTTACGACCGTTTCGACTTACGACCATTTGATCGGAAGGGAACTCGGTCGCAAGTCGGATGTTACTTGTATATGTATAGAGTGATACCTCGGCTCACAAACGCAATTGATTCACAGAAGGCGAAAAATGTGTATTCCAAACATTAATTTCCCATAGGAAACCATTAAATATGAGAATAATCCATTCCCAGGTCCCCATAAAACATAATTTTCTACTAAATAAGCCTTAATACTACACAAAATAAACCTTATTTTACGCATATTAATTGTGCTATGGTATTGTAATTAAAGAAATAAACTGTACTATATAATAATCTCCATCTTTCTACTCTTAATGGCACACAGTGACCCCCCCAAAAAGGTGTTGCATGCACAATTAACCGCTTATCCATTGTTGAAGTCACGGGCGCCCAGATGACACGCCGTAATTAACACCGTCGGACCCTTTAATTGCGACCCCCAAATTCCCTGTATCCCCCCCCCCCCCCCCCCCCCCCACCCGCATGAAAACATGAGCTTGACTTGATGTCAGGTTTAAATGTTTAAAAAAAAAAAAGAGTGGAAAAGATGTCGACACCGCGGGTTGAGCTCATTCGCTGCTGCCTTTGACTGTTGGGGGGGGGGGGGCAAAGAGGGCGGGGGCTATTTAAAAAGGAGTCCATTAAAAAGGCTTGCGCGCATCAGCGGCCAAAGCACCTTAAAAGCATGAGGCCATATTGAAAGCGAAGCGCGGCTTTACATCATGTCAGAAAAGGTGCATTAGAGTGGCGGCGGAGTGGGGGGTGGGGTGTCAGGCGTGGGTTACGCACGTGTTTCGGCAGGACGGCGGCGTCGGCGGATGACATGCGGTTAAAGCCAAGTAACAGATCGCCCCCCCCCCCACCGACGCCGGAATTAATTCCGTTATGACAAATCAAGATAAACGCCGGCGCTAAATTGCACGGCCATTTAATTAATTCCCCGAGATCCGGCGCTCTAATAGTTCACGCCGTGCCGCCGCTGTCATGGCGCTCGGCCGTTGGGGTGTGGGGGGGGGGCGGCGTTCGGAGTGATATTAAATAGCCAACTATTGGATTTACCTCACGCGCGCCATTGGAAAAGTGCCATTTAATTACCTCGGCTCATTCAATTAAGCGGCGGCGGTTGGGGGGGTACGGAGGGGCGGGGCTAATGGAATCCCTCGGAGACGTTAGCGTTCCCCAAAATGCGATGTGACGGCCGCCGATAGGCTTTTAAGACCGATTTCAACACATTTGCCATCTTTTCGCAACTAGCGCAAAACGTTAGCACCCCGCGTGGGTTTTCTCCAGGTATTCCAGTTTCATCCCACACTCCGAAAACATGCCCGGCCGGAAAACTGAAAAAAAAAACAACAACCAAATTGTCCATAAGTGTGAGTTGGGATGGGTTTTTTTTCGTCACCTTGTGCCCTGATATTTGCTGGAGAGAGGTTCAGGATATCCCCGGCTCAATGCTCGAAAACAACGAACGATAATAATAATCATAATACATTTATAATAATAATAATGATAATACACTTCATTTATAAGCAGCTTACAAAACTCTCAAGGTCACTCAATTAGTTTCCCATAGGAAACCATTAAAATGAGAATAATCCGTTCCCAGGTCCCCATAAAACATAATTGTCTACTTTTCTAAGCCTTAAAACTACACCAAATATATCTTATTTTATGCATAATAAATGTGCTATGGTATTATAATTAAAGGAATAAACGGTACAGTATAATAAAGTCGTTTTATTTACCAATTGTGTTCTGTTTAGCTGGCTTGATATCTTTTTGCATCAAGAGTGTACAGATGGCTTGTGCGGGTTATTTGTGGAGTCTGATTGAGGGGAATTTTAACCTTGCAGTCTACACTCTGCCTTTGAATTATCAAAGTTGAAACAAGTCCAAATGTCACTGTTTTCTATCCATGTTGTCACTCTCTCTCTGTCGTCTGCCTGTTTCTTTAATGTTTAAACCATCTTCCCTCACTGCTGCGCTCTTGACCAATCACGTGGCTTTTACCGAAGACCGGGGGCGGGGAATAGAGGACAAAAAAATGTTGGCTGCCATTTTCTTGTTAGAGTGGGCTCGTTCGCGAACGCCACATCACTCGTCGTGGCGCTCCGTGTGTATCCTGAAAAATAGTTTGTATGCCAAGGTAAAATGTTCATAAATTTAACGTTTGTAAACTGAAAGGGTTTGTAAAGCGAGGTATCACTGTACTGACTAAGTGAAGTCAAGTGGGAAAAAAACTGGGAGCAAAAAGGCAACATGATGTTTTTTTTTGGGGGGGGCACGAAACAAAACAAAAGAAAAAAAAGGGCAGGCATCAAATAAATAGCCTTGGCAATAATCCTCGCTCGCCCACTCTCTCTCTCGCTATCTTTCCTTTTCTCCGCTGCTTCCCCTCTCAAAAGCCAATTTGCTTAATTAAATGTTTTGTTTGCCCGCCGCGCGCCTCTCATTCATTTCGGACACGTCAGCGCGCCAGCAAAGACAAGCCAGGGAGCAGATCTCATTAGATAAAACCCATCAGGACTAAAAGGAAATGGAAGGGTAGGGGTGGGGGGCGGCTATAATTAAAGCATTTAATTGTGTAGACTCACTGTCGGATGCCCGTTTTATTTATCTCCGCAGAGATCCCGCCGCTTCCATCACACGCGTTTAAGCTTGGTCGGCGTTTTGGCGACTGCCCCGTTCCTAATCAAGTGTCCCATCGACTCCCTCTTCGCGTCCTTAAGGTGTCAACGTGACTTGGCCACACCCCCTTGTATAGTGGGCGGGACCAAGACGCCCGGGCAGTCGTCGAGCGCCCCGTCGTTGCTTACCGGCAATTGAAAAGAGGCCCTTTTGCGGACACTCTGCACGCGATGAAAAGATACGACGACAGCGAGACTAAAACTGTGCCGTGTTTTGAGGCAGTTTTGAAAGGCGCTAAGAAATTAAATGTATTATTATGATTATTATTTATTTATTTCCACTCAAGCGCAATGCGAAGAAAGAAAGAAACGTGGAGGGAGCGCATTACGGTGGCCATTTTGTTGCAGTTTCGTGAAGTGATTGACAGACGGACAGAGGATAGGGAGAAGTGACGTCACTAGCTATTTATTTCCTACCTATTGGCTGGCTACCTAGCTGGCTATCGATTTGCTATCTATTAGCTATCTGGCTATCTGTTAGCTATGTAGCTGTATACCTATTAGCTATATGGCTATCTAGCTAGGTAGCTTACTGTCTAGCTGGCTAGTTATAAGCTAGCTATCTGTTAGCTAGCTACCCAGCTGGCTATCTATTTGCTATCCATTAGCTGTTTGCTATATATTGGCTATCTGGCTGGCTGGTTAGCTATGTAGCTGGCTATTTATTAGCTATATGGCTGTTTAGCTAGCTAGCTAACTGTCTGGCTGGCTATCTATTCGCTATCTGTTACCTGGCTGGCTACCTTTTCTATTTATTTGAGTTACTTCTGGGTTGAGTGAACGCTGACGCATGTGGCTGCCGCTGCTCACCCACAGGAAAAAATATTATTATCATCATCATCATTATTATTATTATTATTATTATTAGCAACCTTGAGAATTTGACGGCGTGATATTGACGCATCGAACCGGCGCTAGTCAGTTTGCCGAAAATGTTAGCGGTTGGTTATTAGCTAGCATCCAGTTTTGCGCTTTTTAAGAGACCGCTTCCTGTTTTTGGTTTGCGACAAAGCTGAGGGTATTAGCGATGCAGGCGGCAACATCAACCGAAACGTTCAGACGAACGCGTTACCCACCCGGAGACGAATTTGCTGCGCCGCAGCAAATTCTCAAAAACATTCAAATGCTATAAACATTATCGCTCGTAATACGTCTTGTCAGATGAGTATCAAGACAAAACACTTTGTCGCCGCGCTCGCTTTCAAATATCATAT
Source organism: Hippocampus bargibanti (assembly GCF_051943395.1). NCBI lineage: Eukaryota > Metazoa > Chordata > Actinopteri > Syngnathiformes > Syngnathidae > Hippocampus > Hippocampus bargibanti. The sequence continues at coordinate 1,066,023 of NC_142740.1, read as the reverse complement.
CGCCATGTGATTTATTTGACTCTTGCTTTCACTCGGAAGGAACAAAGTGAACTTTCAGACAGCTTGGGGCGGCCATGTCGCTGCTCCAAAAAACAAAAAAAGGGACACAATGGGGACTAAAAGAGGCAAAAAAAGGGCAAAAAGGGGGAAAAAAGGGGCAGGTTTGCGTTTGACGGACACTTCAGTCATGCAATGAAAATGGTTGTCAAAACATGGGATAAGATATCAATTTCTATTTAATAATAATATTAATACATTTAATTTCTAAGTGCCTTTCAAAACTCTCAAGGACGCTTTACAGTCACTGGATTTTTTTTTGTGCGGATGAGCAAAAAAGGGGGAAAAAGGGCGGGGTTTACGTTTAACGGACACTTTTGTCATCCAATGAAAATGGTTGTCAAAAGATGGAGTGAAATGTCAATTTTTTTAATTCGCTCAGCAATATAAGGGGTCACCGGGGATGACAGAGCCCATCCCTGCTGTCTTAGGGGAGTAACGGGGGGCACCCTGAACCTCTTGGCAGCCAATCACAAGGCACACAAACGCTCACACTCACATGTAGGGGCAATTTTGAGTGTTTAGACAACCTGCCCTGAATATTTTTGGGAATATGGAGTACCCACCCGGAGAAAAAGCCACGCGAGCATAGGGAGGGCATGCAAACTAAAAACCTGGGGGGATCAGAACTGGAATTGAACCTCTGTATCTGTGCAATGCGAGCTTAACGTGCTAACCACTGGACTGACCTCCTGATGCTGGACATTTTTTTTTATTCCGCGATAGTGTGCGCGATTCAGGCTGCTGTTTTGGTTAGCAACAACAATTTTGGCACAGAAAAAAAACGCAGAGCCAGCAGATATCGGACTTCGAGTGATGCTGTTTTGAGTTCAAAATCAAAAACAATCGAGTAAACGAGCGGGGCTACTGTTTTGATTAGCAACCCCACCAAAATACCGTCGTTCAACCAAAACGCTAAATTCCAGTTTTTTTTGTTTTTTTTAGGGGGCTGGATTTTGAAGGGTGTCCTTTACCTGATGTAGTCGTTCCGGCATAGGATCATCCCGCTCTTGGTGTAGCACGACGTGCCGATTTCGCCCAGCTGCGCCTGGCAGCACGAGCACTTGAGGCAGCGACTGTGCCAGTAGCCGTCCATGGCGTACAGGAGGAAGCGGTCGGCGATTTTACCGCCGCAACCGGCGCAACGTTTCCACGGCAGCGAGCCAGCGGACATGGACGACGTCGGCTGCTGCTGTTGGACGTTTCCTCCGGGGTTAACCATGGTTCCTAGAGGGAAAAGGGGGGGAGGGGCAAAATAAAAGAGAATTGACATGCGGTTATGTTTGTTGATACTTCTGGAAAAAAATCAAGATGGCATCCGTGCATCTTTGCAAAAAACGCTGACTGGAACGTAAACATGGCACATGCCCAACATGGAACGACCGCAATTCGAAGGCGAACGACCGCGATTCGAAGGCAACACAAAAGATGGCGCCCTTGTGCGCAGCATGTCAAAAATCGACATTTTGGATCCGTGCGCCAGCCTACGTTTCACGATGAAATTGTGTATATTTGTGTACTTTGACCTAAGGAGGCGAATGGGCTAATCCTGCATCCTCACTCTGATCCTGTCTTGAGTCTCCTTCTGCATCAAGAAGGATGCCACCCACGGCAACTAGGACTGCTTTGGGTCAGACGAGACTTCCAAGCCTCAACCTTCTTTGAGATGATATCCCTGCCTCCAATCACTCATTCGTAACGCTAACCAAGTCTCACACTCCTTATTTGAAACCCTATCCTTGATTTACAGGTAACATCCGACTGACGACCGAGTTCCGTTCCGACCAAACGGTCGTAAGTCAAAATGGTCGCAAGTTGAAATACATTCAAAATGTTGAATAGAGATTTGAAGGCCCGTCTGGTGCCATCGCACAGTCGATTGCTGTGCAAGAGTGAGATGCCGGCTGGCCAAAATCTCAAGAGCCACCAATTTAAAATTGCATTTTCTGTGTAGGTCTATCTCTTGTTCCTATTTATAATTGTATGTCATTTATTGTATTCTATTCATAATTGTATGTTATTTATTATTGTATCTATGCTTGTCTGTGACTGTAAAGTGTCCTTGACAGCTTTGAAAGGCGCTTGAAATAAAATGTATTATTATATTATTAAAATTACGTACGTGTTACCGGCCTGCTAGCGCGTTGCGGTGCCAGGCGTACAATTAAAATGTTAAAAATAGGGTCTGGCGGTCATAAGTAGGGGTGGTCGTAAATCGAGCCGATCGTAAATCGGATGTTACCTGTAAATCCCTAATTTTATCCCATCTGGAGGCAGAATTTGAAAACGTCAACTTGCCTTGAGAACCCCATATTGGAAACCCAAGAACCTGAGCTTCTGTCCCGCTGCGTGGAAATCGCAAAGGTGTCCGATTTGAGGGAAGCGTTTTGTCTTAAAAAATCATTTTTAAAGCCTACCCCCCTTTGCAGTATTGTTCCACATAGCTATTTTTGCAGTTTTTTTTTTTTTTTGGGGCGGGGGGGTGTTTGGCATTTCTAACTGTCTGGATCTTGACATCCTCCATCGTTCCTCTTCCAAAATAAAATAATAATAATACATTTAATTTACAAGCGCCTTTCTGAACACCCATGAGCGACTGAAAGCTCTGCACCCCATCGTGGTGAGACGGGCAG